>NW_027459052.1:300000-526849 GCF_050624435.1 Tenrec ecaudatus | reverse complement strand
TCCTTGGCCTCCCTTGATGGGCCTGGAATGCTGGAGCCACAAAGGGTCTGGCCAGCGGCATCGATTAAACCAGTGAACCACTAGGGCCTCTTTCACACAACATGTTCATGATAAAACACTGCATTTATTCAGCAACCACGATTCTGAGGCAATTTCCAAAAAGATTTGGCCACATTGGCTCATTTAGTCCTCTTGTCACTCACTTTTAAGCAGATGTTGCTCCCAATGGGATAGAGCTGAAGTCACCAACATTACTCACAATTTCAGTATTGCTCAAATGAAAACTTGTTGAACCAGGTCAGCATGCAGGTCCATGTGTGTACAACTAAATGCCTGGCAATTACATTTCTGTTCATATGCCCAGAGCTTTTTATTCTGTCAGTCATCAGTTACAGAGATGATCTGGATCTTCTGTGTAGTACAAAGAGGAGACGAAGAAAACAATCTATTCAATTCAGATAACTGGAACGCATTGTCCTGGAAAAGCCAGGACCCTCAGACAATACTGCTTACCTCAGGGCCGTACAACTGGCTCTTGCATATAAGAAATTATTAGATTGATTGAGCAAATAAAAAACCATTGAGCAAATCAGAACAAAACCAGACCAATGTGTTCTGAGAGGGCACACCATTCCAAAACCAACAGTTCAACCCTGGACACATGAGGTGGCTATGAGTTGAAAACACTCCACAGTAAAAAACAAGAACAAAAGCACAAGGCCAAATGATAATAACTCTTATGAGAAATGCAACAGAGGTGGAGTCTAAGCATTAACACATACATATTTACATTTCGTGAGCTAGTGTAGGGAGAAATAAAATGATCACTTTAGGAAACACTAGCCAGAGAACCCTGGCATGATAAGGAAATTCTAACAACATGGGAAGGTTCTGTGATGAATTTGCAAATGCTCAGTTCGATTTCCGTTTCTCAAACATACAGGCTAAGGAGTCAAAGAGCACCCAGGTCTTCAGGGGCCGGAGAGGGAAGCTCCATGGTCAGCCACTAAATGAAAAGCTCGTTAGCAATAAGCATTCATGGAACTTCCCACACTGGAAAATAAGTGGAGCATGAAGAAGCACCAGCAAGAAAGTAAAACAAAAGAGGCAATAGTTAAAAGAAATGCAAATGAGGACGTTCAGGTTTATGACCAATATGTGAAGAGCTCAAAGTCACCATTCCAGTCTCAGAGATAAAAGCTGACCATGTTGAAGTCAGAGTACGGAGGTCACAGGGCATGTTTTTCTTTCTGGTGTACATTTTTTTAAAAAATTACTGTCATTGAGTCAATTCTGACTCAAAGCATCCCCACAGAGCAGAGTAGAACAGGGCCTGCGCGTTTCTGAAACTGCAACTCTTTAAGGGAGTAGAAAGCCTCATCTTCTACTGTGGACCAGTGAGCAGTTTTGAATGGCTGAACATGTGGGTACCAACCCAACGCATAGCACACTACATCACCATGGGTGCAGTGTTGTAATAAATTGGAGAAAACTAGATGGTAACTAACAACAAGAAAAGCATCCTTTTAAATGCCTCTAATTAATTACTCTAGTTAGGACCCAGAGCAAACATCTGTCCTCAATACAGAGGGGCGGTGAAAACAGGTACTCTCTCAGCTGATTTCATTGTGAAATCATTCTGTGTACCTGCCTATGGGGCCCTTTTGTTTACAAGTGGTTTTCCTTATCTGCCCTTAGTAGTCTAATCAATTGCATTCATTGAAAACAGTGATTTGAAGGATGTGATGGGATTAACTAATGGGTAGTCCAAAAGAGTTTGTTCCTAGAGGAGAAAATACCAGACCACAGGGTATTAGGAAGAAATGTACTTGCTATGTTTTAAGGATAGTCAAAGCCCAGGTTGAACAAATACATTTTTATAAGGATAAAGGAAGTCAGAAAGGTGTGTCGTTGGGATTTCAATGAAGAAATGCAAAAAGATTGAAATCAATAAAAAAGTAGCATGTTCCAAAATTTCATACCATTGTGTGCTCACTTTCCCTATAAGATCACTAAAGACAAATGGGGGATGAACAACAGAAAAGTGGGTGAAGGGAGACATCGGACACAGTGGATGGATGTATGGATAGTGATAAGAGTTGTCTGAGCCCAACGTAAATGATTAAAAAAAATAGCATGTTCCAAAAAACTCTCCTCCACTAATATATCAGTTCCCAAAACTGTCAACAAAAAATATTCTATTTTTTGCACTTCACAAGAGTCCACAAAAAATGTGAATCAAATTGCATTTAGCCTCAAATAGCTAATAAGGGGTCAAGAACAAGGGTTGGCATTGTCCGCACATAACTCCCTGCCACCACATCTGGTCCAACTCACAGCAGAGCTATCACAGAGCAGAACTCCCTGTAGGACTCCCACGCCTGCACATCTTTAGTGGAGCAGGCAGACTCATCTTCTCTGCACATTTCTGGTGAGTGTGCACAGCTGCCCTTGCAGTCAGCAGCCCAATATTTAACCCACTGGACAAAAGGACTCCTTTGTTCACGTGTCCCACATACAATAAAGTATCATTACAGGAACTCATGAAAGACCTACAGAAAAAGAAAAGCAGCTCCAGAAAGGCCCACCAATTTGTAAGGGAAGCTAATTCCTGACACATCAGGCTACACAGGGCTCTGCCTGCAAGCACTCACACTTCAAGATGCAGGTCCCTAAATGGAGTCCCTGAGTAGTGTGAGCAACAGAGTGCTCAGCTACCAAACAAATGATTAGAGACTGAAGGCAACCTTAGAAGAAATCAACAACTTCTGAAGTTAGCCAATGAAAATCTTACGGAGCATAGTTTTACTCTGAAACCACATACGGTCACCATATGGAACCCAATGGTAGGCAAAATGATTGATATTTAACAAGTATTACTTAATTGAGATACAAGGAGCTCATTGGTAGCCAATCCTTCATGCCATGAATGCACAAGGGGTTTTTGAAAAAGGCCATGGGAAAATGGAATAAAAATAATGGAATTTTTCCATTTGGAAGCTACTGCATATCTTTTCCTAATAGATTATGCTAAACAGTGCAAAATTATGCTAAATAGAATAATGTCATAAATCTTTTTAAATTCCTCAAATATTGTACATCTTTAAAGTATTTAGGATCCCTGTTCATCTTCCATGATAATTCAGAAAGAATACTAAGCTATTTACATATAGCATCTCTCTTAAAGATCTATTAAAGCTGATATTAATTTTATTCTCTATCTATGGTAAAGAGACCAGTTAGGTTACCGTATATATGTACGATACACATAAAAACTTGAGAGCTGAAAATTTACAGAATGACTTTATTTTTCTGGGTCCTGCAAATTTTACAAATTCAACTGTGTGGTTTTTCATGTTATAGTTAGAAACTCAATCTCCTTGTAGTTTTGAATTTTCCTTCTTTGATAGATTGCCAGGTTTCATAGGTTCTGGCATGTGTGTACATACACACATGTGTGTCTTGCTTAGTTTTTTATGTCCCTGAGCATGATAATGGTTACCATGGATAGGTGTTCATGGAAAGGCTGGAAGTTTGTGTCTACTCAGTCTCCAGGGAAGAAAGCCTGGGTGATGCACTTGAGAAACCAGTCACTGAAACCCCTCGGCAACATCCCTGCACTCTGACTCACATGGAGTCCCCAGGAGTTGGTGTGGGTTTGATGGCAGATGCTTGATTTGGTTCATTCCTTTGGGGGAAAAATGAATTCTGGTATCATTTGCTACTCTGCAGGCTGGCAGTTCAACCTCACCAGCACATCTGCAAAAGGAAAATGAGGCTGGTTGCTTCTGTATAGATTTTGTTATCAGATACCTATGGAGGAACACTATGAGTCAGAATTGACTGTGTGGCAGTGAGTTTGTTTTGGGGGGTGGGACAAAGTTTCTAGGTGGCACAAACAGCTTGCACTAGACTGTTCCCCTGAGGCTTGATGGGGGTAAACAGCCCGCATTACTGTGGAAGAACAGGAGATCTGCTTCCACAAACATGATGCTCCAGAAAAACTATGGAACAGTTCTGCTCTATAACACATGACATAGCCATGAGATGGAACTAACTCCATGACACCTAACCAAAGAGGAAATTGAACATGATCACATATTCTTGTCTATGTATACACATGGATATTACATTGAAATTATGACTAAATCAAAAACAAATATAATTCCCATTAAGAATCACCATGTCTGCAATGAATAACATGTCAGTGTGGCCCATCTAAATTAGTCCGTGAAGAAGCCCCACTGCTCCAGTGGTTAAAGGACTGGCAGCTCCATGAAGTGGCCATCTGGTAACGCATGATTATAGCCTAGAAACCCCAACGAGGAGTGGAAGGTGCTGTGACATCACTCACAGAATCCACTGTAGCGCAGTGGACAAAACAAGCCTCTTATCAAGAACGCGTGGATAAAAGGCTAGAACATTCAAGCATTACCATGCAGTGGGGCACAGAGAAAATAACATGCTATCTTACTATATATAACAGTTATATATCTGGAGGTTGCCTTCTATTAGAAATAATCATGACACAAATTTTAAAAGGAGGAGCTATTAGTAGGACTCTGTTCTTGAACAGCAAATGCAAACAAATTGAAGAGCTAACATATGAAAAAAAAGTAAATCAAAAGATTAATCAGGGCCACAGGGAAAAGGATCAAATGCAAAGCTTCACTGGAGCTGGCCGCCAGGAAACAGCTGGCGCTCAATCCATCGGGCCCCAAGCGCACTACTTGAACTCTGGTTTATACAGCAAGAAACCACGAACGGTCGGGAATACTTTTCTCCTCCGATCACAACTGTACACGCTGACTAAGGGGGGTGGAGCAGCTAGGGAACTTCCTGCTGATATCCAACATGGGCATGGGCAGCAGCCCACTAACATTTTGAATCTGGTGGGTCCGGGGACCAATGCAGAAATAGCAAGCTTAAGCAATGGAAATATAGAGGCGAGTGTCAGCAGGTTAGCAAATGAGACTTAGGGTCGTTCAGTCACAGTATGCAGCCATTAGGATGTGGATGTATGTCCACTATTAATGATTTCAAAATAAATCATGTGGGGAGAGGGGGTTGGGGAGGATGGGGACCAACTCAAGCATAAGCTGGAAAATATAGAAGCTAAATTCATCTGGTTAATTAATAAACATCAGGATATTTCAAACGCTTTCTGTATCCAGTAGGATAAATGATGGATTTCAATCTATGTCACTGTGAAAATAAAATAACTGAAATTACCAAAAAGTGCTGACCTTGACCACATGTGCCACTAACTTACATCAATTCTGACTCACAGTGACCCCCGAGGACAGAGTAGAACTGCCCTGTGGATTTTCAAAACTGAAACACTACAGGGGAAGACCTATTATTTCTCCACATTAATATATAAAATGACTTGAAAATAAGTAAGTAAAATAATTGCTGGGTCCTGCAAATCAAAAGGATGTAAAAGGAAACCAAAACTCCCTATTAAAAATATGAGTGGATATTAAATCTGGGCCAGCAAGCTCTAAGAGCCAAGAAGGATCATAAGAGGGTGGCGGCAGGGGGGAAAGTGGCAGTTTAAAGAGAGATGAGCCATCAATGCAACCAATCTCTGAGATGAGGCTTATAGGGGAAACATCCCCCCCTGGGGCTCTTCACACTCCAAGTGGAAAAGTCCAGCATCCGCAGACACAAATCTCAGGAGCTGTATTAGAGATTAAAGTCTTAGCACTCCAGTGAGTAAAGCGCTATAGGATAGATGGCTGTAGATTAAGCCTCCATTGAATTCTTTCTGATCATCAAGCAAGGAAATAGATTAAATTGGCCCAGGGACAGAGGAACTGGGAAGGTGAACACCATTCACTGATCTCCAGGTAATGCAGAGGGTCCTATAGTCAGGAGCCCAAAATGCCTTAGCAGTTGAGCCCTGACTGCCTGGGTCAGAAGGACTTGGAACAATCTTGTAAAATGCTCTATCTGGCAATGAAGGTGGCTCAGTTACAGTCCTGTCCCTGCTTCTGTAGTCCCATTTATAACATGCTGTACTGATGCTCCACCAATCAGAAACGTGTGACCGTTTCCTCTGTTGCAATCTTATTTCATTCGATTCCCGACTTGACTGTTTCCCTGAACTGCACTATGATCTCCATCCGGTGATGGGTCCGTGTCTTTGTATTCTCTTTGTCTCTTTTAATAATTAATAAATGTTCTCCGTAAATTATATTTGAGATTGGAGTTCCTTTTGTAGTCCAAATCAGAGCACAAGCTAGTTTTTGATGGGCAGAAATGGTTAAGAACATGCAGTAGAGTAAAAAGGAGACCGCGTTTTAAATATAGTTTAAAGAGAACATCTATTAAATCTTATGAGACAAAGACAGCACAAGGGCACAAACACATCATCTGAATGAAGGAAGCCACCAACAGGAGGTGGAAATGGCTTCCAAGGTTCACAACTGAGATGTGAGCCAAAGAGGGTGTGGGGGAGGGGCGGGGCAAAGGAAACTCACAAAAGCATGCATCTCAATGGCAGACATTCCATCCTTAGATAGCAGGCTTACAAAATGGGTCCAGGGCCTCCTGACCAATGCAGTCAGGGAAAGGCTAAAAGCAAGTGGCTCCTGACTAGGAGTCCCCTGGACTGTCTCCAGTTTGGTGACCTCCATCAAGGACACACACTCAGGCAAACCTCCAAGAGAAACTGCTTCTCCATGGGCTGCCTGCAGAGGTGAAGCAAAGCCACCCTGCAAAGCCTGAGGGCCAGATTACCTACTACCTTGGTTCCTGGGCAGAAACCACTCAATAGAGGCTCACTCCATGTGGGGCTCTGCAATCTATGCAAGGACCAGATCTGTGCGGGGATTTGGGGCTGTCACTGCTCTGGTACCCCTTTGCAAAGCAGGGTGCTGAGAAGTTAAGCTCTAATACAGACCTCGGTCATCAGTGGGGTGGCCTGATGACTGCAAGGCTGCCTCTCCTTTCAGTAAAGGCCACTCTGGGGTCCCCATGCTCTCATGCCCGCGACCTGACACGAAGGGACAGGCCCCAGGCAACCCCCCCCCAAAAAAAAAAAAAAAAACACGCAATCGCGCCTTTCTGGACGGAGGAGCTCTGAGCAGAAAAAGCGGCCAGAGTATTCCCGCGCCCGAAGGCAAAGGCCTGCAACCAATTCAATAAGGATTTAACTGGAAATGTCCCAGGGGGTCGCGGCGACCTGGAACACTGTTGTATGGGGTGCGGGAAGTGTAACGTCCACGGGAACCCGGACACAGCTGGGACTCCAGGCCTGCAGGGGATTCCGCGCCAGGGATCAGCACAGAAACACAGAAACTCACCCACAGAAGCTCTTGGGCCGCACTCTTGGATCCTTCTCACTCAGAGGAAATGGGTTCAGCAGGAAACTATCACCTGGGGAGGGGGTGGGGTGGTCTCTGTGGGAAGGGGCAGGGCCTGGAGGTAATGAGGGTGTCGTGGAGGGAGGTTCCTGGAGGTGAGGCTCAGGGCCTGGCAAGGCAAAGGATTCATTCTTAGTAGTTTCTTCTTAGTCTGGAAGCCCTGCTGAAATCTGAGCACTTTGGGTGGCCCAGCTTGCATTTGAAAAGCGTTTGCATTTGAATCCCAACACCACACAAGTCCAGGCACAAAGACAAACTGAAAGAAAAGTGATGGGTGGAAGGCATGCTTCCCAAGTGGGAATTTCCCCAAGAGACACTCCAGCAGCTAGGGCCACAGAGACACACACTTGACAGCATCTGCTGCCATCTGCTCCACCTGACCACATCTCTCCTGCTTTTCACCTGGACGCCTCTGAAACTCAGACACTGATTTCAGGCTCTGCTCCCTGTGCTTCAGGCTCTGCTCCCTGTGTATGATCAGGTGAGCATCAAGATGGGGAATCCCTGAAAATGCCAGTTATCCTGTTGTCTTCTTCTCCTCCCTTGCTCTCTCTCTCTCCCCGCACTGCTTAAGATTTATTTCCCCCCAATCTGTGGGTTCTTATGTTTACATAGGTTTTTATGAAACCTTTCTATGTGAACAAGTGTCTATTTCGACCAAGTTACAGTCAACTAATTGTCCTACACAGAATGTTTCCTTTAATATATTTCATGTGTTGAGGTCTCTCCTTTCTATTTCTATGTTATTGAGGGTTTTTATCAGGAATAGGTAGTAGATATTGTCAAATGCCTTTTACGCATCTACTAATATGATATGGTTCTTATTATTTGTCCTATTTATGTGGTTGGTTACATTAATTTTTTCTAATATCGAAACATTCTTGTATCCCTGGTAATAATCCCACTTAATCAAGTTGAAATATGAACTCAAAGTCAGGGATAGGCGCTCTCTAACTCAATCCATCCCATTTCCACAAATGTAAAGATAAACTGGTCTGATGTATGATCTACTCACTCACCTAAACCAATAGTTATGTAATCATCAAATATGTTCCTTTATTGTTAAAATATTAGTATAATATATTCTGTTGTAGAGTGTATTTTATAAATAATTTTACCCCATATTCTCTGTAGTCATAAAATTTTCTTTTAAAGTTTCTCATGCATTAATAAAAAGGTTTCTTGTACAAATCTATATTTATTCAATTTTGTCCTTTACTATTGATTCATATTGCAGGTATACATATTAAAACCATGATTATATTTTTTTCAACAAGATTCTGGAATGATTATTACTTTATTGCTTATTTTAAAAAGAAACACTCTAACATTTCAGTACTTATTGTACATACAGTCCCTGTACAAGAGAGGTTGTTGTTAGGTGTCACTAAGTTAGTTCCAAATCATAGTGACCATATCACCACAGGGAGAAACACTGGCTTGCCCTAAACCGTCCTCATAATTGTTCTTATATTTGAGCCCATTGTCTCAGCCTCTTTCAATCTAAAAAGTTTTCCTCTTGTTTACCAAGCTCCATGGTTGAAGTGATATACCTCTTGTTTTTGCCTCCGGTTTGCAAATACACAAAACTCTAAAGGTTTTACATATATGGAATAAGAAAACACATTTAAAAGAACAATAAAGTCAGAGCTGTTGTGTGAATTCTGACTCATAGAACCACAGAGAGCAGAGAAACAGCTCCTTAGGCTTTTGTGTTTTACATTTTATAGAACATGTTTCATCTTTACCACAGCAAGTAGTGTCCTTATAGACAATAGTCCAAAACTAGACAGGTGATGCAGTGGTTGATTTTCTCAGTCTCAGACATGTATAAGCACCACCTGGAAGTTAAAATGTACTCGACTATCCAAGAGCTGAAGAACATATTCAGTTTATTTTGTATACAACTGTGTCGATATGGTAGAAGTGTATTGTTAATTGTTTTATGAGGCCCTGAGCACAGCTGTGAGATTCTGGTTGTAAGAGAATGACATCCTGACCCACTATCACAGTGACTCAGGCGTCACCTTTTCCGATGTGGATACTGAATGTCACAGGTTGGTGCTTTTAGCTCAGTGCTGTATGGGATATGTGACTTTGATCATACATGTAATACTAATCTAACCGTTTTTCAGGATAAGAATCTGGTGGGGGGGTTTTCCCCACTAAGACCTACACATTGCATTATTTCCAACTCATCTGAATTATTTCCTGTATGGTCAGTGTTATGAAGAACAAACTTTCAGATACGTTGGTGGGAATTTAAGCACCAGGAACTACTGTTTTTGATGTCTCTGCCACATCCATATTAACCTCTACCACATCCATATTTTCCTGAATATCTGTGCTTAATGAAGTCTGTCCTGACTGAATTTTCACTTATGTGTTTCCCAATCACACCCATGACTATGCTTCTCCTATTCCGGGTCACGCTGAGACAGGACAGAAGTGGCAGTGTCCTAGCCGGAAGTGAGGGTCATAGCTAGGTTCCTACTTGCTGTGCACGGTGTGGAGCCAGAGAAGTGTTGCAGCCTGAGCTCTGTGTAGTCGGCGCGCCCACGTTGGGGTCGTGTTGGTGACCAGTTGGGGTGACCTTGCCGCACACAGCAGCCTGGCTCGGGTGCAAGCACCCTTCTCCCCTCACCTCCTCTTATCCAGTACCTCTCCCCTTGTACGGTGAGATGTGGGAGGGTGTCCCAGAGACTGGTCCCATCCCCCTGTTTGGGGATTGGTTGGAATTCCTTGCGAGAAACCTGTTGGAGAAAGGGGGATCCCAGACTGGCTTTGGGCGTCTGTGTTCCCGATTAGTCGCTTTGCAGGTCTCTCCTAAGCCCCCTGCATTGTCTCCATACAGTGTGCCACCTCCCCGAGACTCCTGGAACATCTTCAGCTCAAAGATGAGCCCCGGGTCCCTTTCTTCTCTCGCTATGAAGAAGTGAACGCTATTCAGGAAGCGAGTGGTTGCAGCTGGTGCACAGAACGTTAGGGCTTCCTCCTGAGGTTTGCCCAATGTTGTGACCTGTGCAGTAACTTTCCCCGGGGAGCGGGGCGGGGGGAGAACCCAGGTCTGGAAATGCCCTGGCTCCTTGCCAGCCAGTAGGGTGTCTGCGGGGAGTACACCCACCCTTGAGGTTGTTGAAGTGATATTCCAGCGCACGCACGGCGCACTGAGACATGATTGGCATTCCCAGGTAGCTGGGCTAAGTCCTTCCAGGACTGGAGGCCTCAAGCGAGGTGACCCAGGTTGGTGGCTATCAGTCAACAGTCTGGCAGGTGGCAAGTAAAAGGAGAAAGAGACAGGCCCAGCTGTACAAAGATGGGGTTCAGTGAGCAGGAACTCAGCCAAAGTGAAGGCCAGTCTTTCTTTGGGAAAGCGTATTGGTCTCGATAGAAGGGCAAGAGCCAAGTACGGAAGATCTCCCTTCCCACATACACTCTTCAAGAATTTTGCGTTGTTTCTTTAATTTTTACAAAGCCGGGGGAGTGTGGGAGCTGCTCCTGCTTATTTATTGCCCAAAGGTAAATTTCTGTTTCCTCTGAAGAAGTTTCTAGTAGCTTGTCCTATGTTTAGACTTATGCCGACTCCATTTTAACTGTGTATTCCCACCTGGAGTCATTTTATCTCTATTTTAATTCCCTGAGTGTGTTGCTTTGTTTGGGGACATTTTTTTAAAATTTGTTTTTATCTTGCACACTCATACAAGGTTGTGTCCTCAATTTCAATCCATTCATTTGCATAGGGAAAGTATTTTGAAATCATTTCTTGAGGTAGTTCATCTGCCTGGATTTGTGAAACATATTCTGCTGTGTGACCCTTGGCTTTATATATGGATCAATCTGTTCTAGTATATTCTCTAGAAACTAGCTAATTCACATCCAGAATACCTGAGACACAAGTGAGTGATTTTTTTTCCAGGTGGACATTTCCAGAGAAGACTGTCTTAGGGACTCAGAGACAAGTCTAGCGATGATCCACTTAAACTGTGATTGTCCGTTTTCCCATAGGTCAATCTCAGGTGCAGTTATAGGGATTGTCCCCCCACCCCCAAACACCCAACTTAACTGCTGTTGAATCAATTAAGATTCATAGAAACTGTACAGGACAAACCATCATTGCCCCTTTGGATTTCTGAGACTGTAAAACCTTCCATGATCAGAAAGCTTTGTCTTTCTCCTGAGGATTAGATGATGGTCTTGAACTGCAGAACTTGCAAATAGTAGTCTATTTTGTAATCTACAACACCACTGGATCTCCTAGGTATGGAGTGTCTGTGTAGTTTTGGCCTTTTTATGATGGATTTGTTTCATTTTTTTAAGTTGAAGAGTAATTTTTAATAAATCAGTTTATTGGGGCTCATACAACTCTTATCACAATCCATACATACATCAATTGAGTAAAGCATCCTTATACATTCATTGCCCTCATCATTCTCAAAATTCGCCTTCCACTTGGGTTCCTGGAATCATCTCATTTTCCTTTTTCCCCTACCCCTCCCTCTTTTCTCCCCCCTCCCCCATGAACCCTTAATAGTTTATAAATTATTATTTTATCTTATCTTATACTGTCCGGTCTCTCCCCTCACCTTCCTTCCCGTTTCCCATCACCCAGAGAGGAGGTTACATGTAGATCCCCTAGATCGGTTCTCCCTTTCTATACCCCCTTCCCTCCAGGTGTCGCCACTCTCACCGCTGGTCCTAAGGGGTTCATCCGTCCTAGATTCCCTGTTTCCAGATCCTTACTGCACCGCTGTGCATCCTCTGGTCTAACCAGGTCCCCAAGGCAGAATTGGGATCATGAGAATTGAGGGGAGGAAGCGTTCAAGCACTAGAGGAAGGTTTTGATTTTCATTGTTGCTACACTGAACCCTGAGTGACTCATCTCCTCCCATTTCTTTTAAAATATGGTCAGTAATTTCCATGTCCTTGAAGATAGACACTGGGATCTTGGTCAGAAGTTAATTATAATGGTAATTGCATTATAATTATAGATTGCTTAGAGTGTGTTATTTTCACAAAGCTGAGCCTTCTGCTTCATGAACATGGTCCATTAGTCTCATTATTTGCATTTCTTTTGGTAACTTGGAGTAGTGTTTTTCTTATAGACTTCTTTCTACAAGACTTTGGTTCTCTTAGGTTTATTCCATTTATTTTATCTTTTAGGTAGCTATTGTAAATGATATTATTTTCTGATTTCCTTTTCAGAGCTTTCAACAATTTTCTTCTAGGGCTTTTGGATTTTCTATGTTTAGAAAATCATCAGCAATTACAGAGAGTTGTCATCAGCAATTATAGAGAGTTTTACCTCTTTGTTGCCATTTAGGATGCATTTGGTTTTCATTTGTTGACTGATAGCTATTGTTCAAAGTTTGTGTTAGTCAGGGTGGACTAGAGAAACAAACTCATAGACACTCAAATCTGTTTAAGAAAGACCTTTACATAAAAGAGCAATTGTATATTGAGAAAACATCCTATCCAAGTCCATACGTCCTATATTAACCCATATGTCCAATACCAATCTAAAAATACCGCTTCAGACTCATGCAACACATGCAATGACCCTGGATACAGGAAGATCGCAGGCCAGTAGGTGGAAAGACTTGTGGATCCAGAGGCAATGGAAACTCTCAATGCTGGCAGGGGTCTCTACAGGATCCTCCAGCTGCAGGAATCTAGTGTAGCTCCATGTGTCTTATCAGCAGGAACGTGTCACAGGGAGTGTGAGGTAAAGGTCAGCCTCCCACAACTAATTGCAGGTTTGATAGGCACAATAGTACAGTTGAGATATATAAAGATTATAATAAAGTCCTAGAGAATACGGAGAGATTAGAAGAGAGATTGAAATAATGGAGTCAGACACATTTCCTGGTAGCATGCTCACCTCAGCCCCACTTGGTGGTCCACGTGGAGATGGGAGACAGGAGGGCAGGAGAGAGGGGGAGAGGAAGGAGGACAATGGGAAAGGGAACAGGGGAGCAAGGATGGAGGGAGATGAAGGGAGAGCTGAGAGCCAGGGAGAGTGAGGGGAGAGGGCTTTATATTGTTAACCCAGGCTTATATATCTTCTTTTGGGTGGGGCATGTAAGCCCCCGAATTACAGGTAAAGACATACATCAGAGAAAAGGGTTGTGGAATAGGTAATACAGTAGTGGTACGGGGGGGGGTGATATAGGGGTACATACACTATAGGAAGAGGAGGGATTAAGGGTTTACATGTGATAAGATGGGTGGATCCTAGATTCAGGATGGCAGCCTAACTTTGTATGTCACCAAGCAGGTTTGACCTGTTTCCTGGCTCTCCATGGAAACCATTAACAGTTGGGTGGGTACCCCACCTAGAGTGGAACAGATGCCTGCAGGAGGAATATGTCTAAGCATCTGACCTCCCACCATGAGCTTTCAAATAACCTCTGTTTGTCAGAAATTTGTGTGAGACAAAGCTGGGGGGCATTTTGTATCCCACAACTAGAGTGAGTGTGTATCCCTCCTCCAGCAAGCTATTTATTTCCATAGCATTACCAAATGAGGTCATCAAGCTGTGACCCGATTGACAGGCTAAATTCCACCCCTTCACTTTCAATATTCTCAAGCTGACACCAGATTATTTAACTACCACAGTTTCAGCACAATACGAATTAAGATTGGTATTTAATGATAGCCTTATCTGATTCCAATTTGAAAGGTGAATGCCTTCACTTACTCTGCATTGAGTTCAATGTTTGTCATTGACCTTGCATTTTGCTGTTTTAAGTCCTATCAAATAAATTTGGACCCACAGCAACACTAGAGAAAACAGAATGAAGCGTAGGTCTTGCTTCATTCTCACAGTTGTGATGTATGAGGCCTTTTTTGCAGTTACTGTGCCAATCTAGCTTGTTAAAGGTTACCTTTTTTAATAACCTTATGTTTCATAAAGCATTAGGTCCTTATCCAAGTTCTGATTTTCCTAACAAATGTCCGAAGTACTTGAGATGAAGTAATCACCTCCTCCCTTCTTTCTATTAAGCATTGCACATCATTCAATATACAATTGTTTGTTCTTCTGGTGGTCCATCCTACCATCAAATTATTCTCCAGTACCATAATTCAGGTACATCGTTTGATCTTTCATCCTTTTCATTCATTGTCCGACTTTGACATGCACATGAGACAATTGGAAACCTCATAATTTGGGCCAGGTACATCTGAGTCTTCAAAGAGACTTCCTTGCTCTTCACCTTTGACGAGGTCTGTGCAGCAGGTTTCCTCAACTAAATGCAGCAGTTGATTGAGTCAAGCTTCCATGAATATTGATTGTAGATCCAAGAGAGATGAACTTCTTCCAAATTTCAATATTATCCCCATTTATCCTGATACTTTCCATTGGTCCCATATTAGGGAGTTTAATTTTCTTTACATTGAATTTTAATCTAAAGTGAAGGCAGTAATCCCTGCTCTTTATCAGTAAGTTCTACAAGTCATATTGTCTTGCAACATGTAGTTTTATGTCATTTGCATGTGCCGGATTATGAACCTGGCTTCCTTCAATCTTGATGTCATAGTTTTCAGTTAGTACAGCTTCTCAGGTTATTTGCTCAGAACAGCGTGTTGCACAGAGAAACTACTACAGCTTTCAATGATTCTGTATTACTGTGATGCACAATGAAAATTCATGGAAAAAACAAACAAACCACACTACAGGTTGTATTAAACATATATGTTTTAGAAAAAATATTCCGTGAAAGTGCTTAAAATGTTTTCCAGAAAATATGGCCAGGTATTCTGTAACCATTCCAAGAAAAGATCTCAAAAACAAAGTCAACCAAATAAACAATAACACCACCAATGAGTAATGGGAATTAACATATTTGTATGTGTATCTTTGCAAATTGAATGTCCCCTTTAGTCAAGTATCTATTCATGTCCTTTGCCCATTTGCATCTCAAAACTCTGTACATGTCCACCATCTCAACTCGTGCTAATTTACATGTTAGGCTAAAGAAAGAGGACTGAATTTTCAAGAGACTATTCAGAGAAATGAGAGAACACAGTAGAAGTAATATCCACTGTCAGCTGGGGGTTAATGAAATCAGAATTTCTTAACACTCTCTAAGCTTTCTGTGTCCAGACATTTTCTCCACTCTTTGGTGTAAGGAACTTGAGTTCTCAATAAATGGAAGCCAATTCCAGAGAAGATGAAGACATTAGACTCTCTTTTCGGTTTTTTGAGAAAAGATTGAAAGTATCTCTACTTTGTTCTCCTTGGGCTCTAACATGCAGATCACTCCTTCAATTTCCAGGTTAAAGTTCAAAACATGGTGAAAGGCACCACACTGGTCACAATTCTCCAGAAACTGTATAACCTGTCCGCAAGTTTTTATTTTCTTTCATATATTCTTTGGCCTGGAAGTTATGTCTCTCGTAATAGCAAGAGACTCCAAAAATGGGTTAACATAAAAGAGACTTACATTAGTTGTCAGCATGGATTTTTTTCCTCCCTGTCCTGGGTGCCCTGTGACAGGTACAGCATCAGGATTTGAGCCCAGGAGTGATGAATCCCTCACAAATCCTCTCCCTAAGATTTGCTGTCTCTTGTGGCTCCATATTTCTGGACCTGAATCCACCACAACCAGCAGAAAAGTTTGCAGCACTTGTTATCAATATGTCTGAGCATCAGGAAACAATTACCTGCCTTAATGCAGCTGACTCTCAAGCGCCAAAAGCATATCCACCAAGCAGTTCTCCCCGCAGCTGAGCGCAATGACCACTGAGGGCACAGCTGTCCATTACTGTGTGAGAGGAACAGTGAGAGGACTCAGTGCCATCCAGGCACAACCTTCCCTGTAATAATGACCTTAGTCTATAGGGATCACATGAGCTGCACAGAGCACAGGAGCCAGACTTCTGGGCAAGGGCAATGGGGGAGGCATGGGAGCAAGGAGCTTCCTCTTAGTATCTAGGGTTTCCTTTCCCTCCAAAACATTTTCTCTGAGAATCTTGTCTTCCTAAATATTACAAAACACCACATCAATTTCAATATTCATTCATTTATATGTTGTATGCATAAACACATTTAAATATATGTATGCATAAATGAATCCTGGTGGTGTTTTGGTTACTCATTAAGCTGCGACCTGAAATTTCAGGAGTTCTTAAGTACTAGCTGTTCCACAGTAGAAAAACAGGGCTTTCTTCTCCCTAAAGAGTTACAGTTTCAGAAGTGCTCAAGGACAATTCTACGCTGTCTATAGGGTCATGATGAGTCTGCACTGGCTCATGGCAGTGAGTGTGAGTGATGAATATATGGATATATACTATATTATTTGTGTCATGAACATGTGTTTAATGATTTTCACATCCTGGATGGCTGTACTGGATTAAATGAAATCACAAGACAACAAACCGTGGGGTTCATCTGAAGAGAACTTAATGAGGAATTCATAGCAACACACAGTTGTATAGTGTAGAAGTAAAACTCTGAGATTGATTACTTCAGTTTCCAACTAATGGAACTAGAAAAAGGTGAGTATGCATAGGTAATATCCATGTCATAGGTAGCACGGGCCTGGGAGAGACAATAAAAAAGTAACCAAGGTAAATGAAATAACAGGAACACAACCAGTAAGCTGATTATATGAAAACTGACTCTTTTAGAAGATGAAGAAAAGTGATAAATAGCCAGGTTTCCTGATTATCACAAAAGCAGGAGGACTGGAATCTCTCAGATCAGAAACCGGAGAGGAGACACCATTCTGCATGTTTTGTGGACATGCTTTATGAAGAACTTCCTGTCCACACTGTACAAATATCACTGAAATATGGAAATGCTTAGAAGGAAAGAAAATCAGTAAGGTTCCCACACAAGAAACAGGTAATAGAACGGTCCACTATCATCATGTGAATCCACACCATAAGGGGAATCAGAGAGGATGCATTGTGAATGCTCATACCACTCAATTAGAAAGTTTGTTATGTATGTAATATAAAGTTTACAAATTGAAAACTATTTTTTAAAAAGATTGATAATTGATAACTAACAATTAAAGCAATGCTTGATAAACAACCTGCTTAAGAGCTGTTTTCTGTTGGGAGTGCTCGTTCAGTCTGAGGGAGAACTCTTGTCCATATTCTCTACTCATCTGCTTCTAAATATCAGGGGACATGCAAATGCAGCTCTCTGCCTGCTGATAAAACAACCACAGGCCCTGATGTGGGACTTCTCAGAGGACAGTACCCGTTTCTGGGGTCTCTGCTGTTAATATTTTGAAAGCAAGAGCTAGTCCAGAGGACACATAATGAATTTGGTACCAAACGTGGCTTTCATTTTGGCCATTTTACATGGTAATCATTGTAGAGCTTGCTGTGTGTGTGTATAATTGTGAGTGCATGTGTTTGTATGTAAGTCATCTAATCAGAGTGTCTGTTTGCAGGTGTTCAGTGTGAGGTGCACCTGGTGTAGTCTGTGGGCGATCTGAAAAAGCCTGGAGAGTCTTTGAGACTCTCTTGTGCAGCTTCTGGATTCACCTTCAGTGACCATGGATGAGCTGGGCCCGCCAGTATCCAGGGAAGGGCCTGCAGTGGGTCGCAGGCATTAGTACTGGTGTTAGTACATACTATACAGATTCAGTAAAGGGCCAATTAACCATCTCCAGAGACAACGCCAAGAACACGCTGTATCTGCAGATGAACAGCCTGAAAGCCGAAGACACAGCCATGTATTACTGTGCAAGAGACACAGTGAGGGGAAGTCAGTGAGAGCCCGGACACAAACTTCCCCTGGTGGGAGGATATTGGTCTCCAGGGGGTGCGCAGGACCCACAAAGCACAGGACTCAGACCCAGGAGCAGCTGGAGCTCAAGGCTGGTTTCCTGTGGTTATATGTGGATTCTCAGAAATCTCAGTTCCTTGTGGGAAATCTCTAATTTAAAAAATAATACTTCTGTGCCTACTCCTGGCATCTGTGAATTCAAAGTTATATTGTAACCAAAACTATATTCTGTCCCACAGCAACAATCCGCTTCTTAACCTTTAAGGACAGGAAATGACTTTGCCAGCGGTCCCTGCATCAGAGTTCTCAAGACGCTCAGATAAAATATTTTCCAATCAGACTTCAGGAAAATGGTGCCTGGGTAAAGGTATCTATTAAGTGTTTGAGTATTGGCTGAAAGTCTAACAGTATGTTCTTTCAGCACACTCTGAGGAATTCTGGCAATCATCTAGCTAATAATTTAATAAAAGATAGGCAGTCTGCCTATTTTATATTGAATTGTTTCTTCAAATGACACAATTTTTGTTGTTGCTGATTTTTGCTTTTTTTGTTTTCCTTTTTTTTACCCCAGGGTAGAGTGCAAACGCAGGGCTCTACTACCACAAATTATTCAGTCAAGTTTCCAACATTTGGGGAAATCTCAGGGGTCAGGACAGCTTTGGTTGTTTTTCCTAACCTTTGTGGCTGTGTGTGTGTGTGTGTATCTTTTCTGGAATCCCATCTGAAAATACATAAATTCGCCAACTGCATTTTATTATCTGGGTGTTAATATCCTATATCAGTCTATCCTTCAGAACCTGCAGCCCATGATAGTCCAGGAAACACACTACCTTTTTGTGAAAATTCAGGATTCAGGGAGAGCTTAGGGCCAAACGGGATCATTCAGTTCTTCATGCTGGATGTTGTATCTTCACCTTCACAGCCCCAAAGAATGTCGGCCACTCCTTCTGGTTTTACCCAGAGGGTCCACATTTGTCCTATTAATGAGCTCATCCTTCTCCTAGTGGCTTTGCTAGTATTTTGTTGTTTGATACCGGTAACATTCCCAGTATCCATTGACACACAACCTTAAGTGAAGAATTTCAGCTATTTTGGTATAAGATCCTGTATGAAATGTAAGATTAGGTGTGAATAACTTTATTAATGATGACTTTGTGGATACTACATGTCTTCCTGTGTCAAAGGTAATTTTTTTAGTGTTGCATGTACTCTTTCCACACTAGAATAACTCTTGAGTAGATGTAGGAGTGTAGTTGTCAAAGAAAAGTTCTTCCTTCTTAGTGACTTACAAAAGCCACTCCTATTTACAGCACGCATTGAATGGGAGCTATTTTTGGCTGAATTCAATGAGATTTCTAGATTTAGCTGACCTTCAAATATTTGAATATCTAATTTTACATAATCTATTGCAGAGAGAAAATGTGTATCTGACAATTTAAATGCTCTTGGTTTTGTTCTGAGTATCTTAGAAAGATATAAGTCCCTGAGAGGAGAGGACTACTGCCTTTATTCCCAAAGCTGTTCTCAAACTTAATTTGTGTCTCCCTCCTCAACCATCTTCTTCATCACTTTCTGTGGCCTGAAAGAATAGGCCTTGTTCTTGAAGAATGGAGAAGTCACGGAAGGGAATGTGTTCTATGAGGAAGCAGCCAACATTCTCATCTCAGATTGACCCCTTTTAAACTTTATTACAAAGTTACCACTCACATGCAAATCTGCACATAGTCCATTGGATATAGTCTCATGATGTATTTACTCAAATTTAGCTCTTATTCTGATTTAATACACCTGGGAAAATAGGCCTCATTGCCAATATGTCAGTTTCTTCCTCTTCTTGGGGAAACTCTCAGAGGTGAAACGCTCAGGGATTGAAGCATGGGGTTTTGTGACTGCTTTATCTGTGAATCAGGCTCATTCACTCCAGGAGAAGCATATGCAAATAAAGGCCCTCCTTATGCTGATAAAAAAAAACACCCCAATCCCAACAAAACAGTTCTTGGAGAAGATCCTCAGTACCATAATCTACAAGAGTCGCTGTTCTGAAATTTGTATGAACACAGAATCATCATGGAGTCTGTACTAAGCTGGGTTTTTCAGGCAGCTATTTTAATAAGTAATGCTATTGAGAGCAAGTGTGTGTGAGTGGGTATGAGTTGCACACAGTTGACATGTGTGATCGTTTTCATGACCGGCATATATTTTGTTTGAAAATGGCAATTGCAATGTGCAACTGGTTGAGTCTGAAGGAAACTTGAGGGAGCATAAGACATTTTTGAGATTCTAATGTGCAAACTCTGGATTTACATTTAGTAACTTTTCCATGACCTGTATGAGCCAAGTTCCAGGCCTGCAGGGTGTCTTATTAGTACTGTTGATATCACATATTGTACAGATTCCATGAAAGCTGGTTTACCATCTCCAGAGACATTGCCAAGAACACACCGTATCAGCGAAAGGACAGTCTAAAAGTCAATCACACGTCCATGTATAATGGTGGGGAAGAAACACAGAGAGAAGTCAAAGTGAGTACAGACACAAACCTCCTATGCAGGGAGGGAGCTGTGTTGCAGGGCTCTGTAAGGGCATGAACAGAAGGAATGATTCTGGATCATGTGCATTTGGAGAGGGAGTTTCTAGTCTGGATCTCTATTGTGATCCAGGGTTCTTCATCTCACTATTTCACACGGGAATTTATGTTTTGTTTTCTTTTTATGATTCAGTTCCTACCCTTAATATCTGTGAATTCAAAGTTGTATTGTAAGAAAATAAAACATTCTCATAGAGAGAAAAACAACCAACCAAAATGAGCTTGTCCCATAGGGAGTAGAAATTTTCCAGGGGTGATCAGCGTGTATTTTGAGAAGGTCAGTGTTTTAGTCCTGGTGGACTGGAGAAACAAATTCATAGACACTCCTATGTGTATAGGAAAAAGCTTTATATAAAGAGCAACGGTATATTGAGAAAACACACCAGTCCAGTGCAGATTAAACCCATAAGGCCAATATTAGCCCATATGTCTGATACCATTCTGTAAATTCCTCTTCAGACTCATGCAATACATGATACAATGCCAGGTGCAAGAAAATCACAGGTTAGTGGGTGGAAAGTCTTGTGGATCCAGTGGCATTAGAAGCATCTTACTGCTGGCGTGGGCCTCCACGTGACTCCTCCAGCTCCAAGGTTCTGGCTGCCATTAGCATAGCTCCATGTGGCTTGTCAACAACAATGCCTCACAGGGAGAGAGTGTATCTAGCCTTCAGTGAGCTATTCATCTCCTTTGCACCTCCAAATGAGGTCATGAAGGCGTGACCTGATTGACAGGCTAGACTGCACCCCTTCGCAGGTTCACAGGAGATCATGTAACTGCCACAGTCTGAATATCTTTCAGGAAGACTCAGTGGAGTGCTAACCGTTAAGGCCTCAATTAATGGCTGTAAAGTTGGTGGTTTGAAACGTGGTGTCATTTATTCAAGTACAATATATTGTAAAAAGTTGCTTTCACCCAAACTAAAATTCTGTTGACATTGATCAGTTCCAAGTCATAGTAATCCTAGAGGACAGACTAGAACTGCTCCTACAAGATTTCCAAGCCTGTATTTCCTTATGAGATTATTCCACCACAAATTCTCCCACACAGCAGTTCGTGGGTCTGAATGACTGAATTTTCATTTAACAGCTAGGCAAGTCATGACTGTCCCATTAGGATTGGTAGTTCTTACTTATCTATCAGTTATTTTTAAAAAATATTATATCCTGTCAAACAGTCTTCATAGTTTAGAATTATGTTTTTCATCAAGCCTTGCTGTTTTTCATCCAGATTCTTCCCCTAGATCAGGGGTCAGTAAATTTCTTTTTTCAAAAAGACCTCTGAAAACTATAATTGATTATTCCATTGGTCATATAGACTTGGAGACAATTATTCAACCTTACTGATTGTGAAAACAACAGCAGGAAAGAGAAAAGGGCATAGCTGTGTGCTAATAGAATGTTATTCACAAAGACAGGCACTGGGCCATGAGCCTGTTAACCAAAGCCCTTCAATGAGGGTCTGTGTAAGTAACAGATGATCTTCTGTTTCTTTTCTAAAACAGTTTTATTGGAATTTCATGCACATGATATAATTCAATCATATCAAGAAGAGGCATATACCTGTCTTGATTTTCTCTGCAGCAGGAGCAGCTTGCCTGCCACTACCCCTCATCCCCTAAAAATTTTTGCCAGTGCCAAATTCTTCTCCACTCATCCCTTGGTCAGGAATGCCTCCCAGCTGATGAGATGTCCCATCTGTGGCGCAGAAACATCCTAGACACTGACAGAAGAGCGCTTCAGCAGCTTGGCATCCCTACATTCCCTGACTTGATTGATCCCTAGTCACAGCTTCCAAACCAGCATATCTCAAAGGACATTGACACAGCAGCCAAGCTCATTGGGGCTGCCACAGTTGGAGTGGCATCTCTGGAGCCCGCATTGGGACTGGGTTTGGGAGCCTCATCCTTGCTTATGCCAGGAACCCTTCTCTGAAGCAGCCGCTCTTCTCCTATGCCATCCTGGGCTTTGCCTTCTCGAAGGCCCTCGGGCTTTTCTGCCTGATGGTGGCCTTCCTCATCCTTTTTACCATGTGAAGGAGCCATATCTACCCCCCACATTTCTCTGTCCCAAGTCTCTCTGCCCAAAATTTCCCTTCCCTGCACCTCCCCGGACAGCCTGGGGAAAATAATTGGCTCAAGGTTTGACAGAGACAAATAAATACTGTATTAATAAAGATGCTTCTTTTTTTTAAAAAAAGTGGGGGGCATACAATCATCATCACTATCGATTAAATTTTTTCTTCCTTTTGTTCATATCATTACATTTTTGGCAAAATGTACACAAGAAAACATTCTCCAATTCAACCACTGTTATATGTACAATTGAGTATCTTTGATGATACTTTTCATGTTTACAACCATTATTGATATCCTTTTCAAAATTATCCCATCACCAATAATATAAACTGAATTCCCCCTAAGCAACAACCATTTCACCTTCACCCATGGTAACCATTGGTCAAGCTTTGTTTGTTTTTATATAGTTTTAAAAATAGATGTATATAATATTCACATATCAGGCATCAAAGAACAAAAAAATCTTTATAATTGGGTGCATACCTCCATGATACAATCACCGAGGACAAACAGGTGCATATGCAAATGTGGTGAACAAAGCTGATGGTGCCGGCTATCAAAAGAGATAGTGTCTGGGGTCTTAAAGGCTTGAAGGTAAACAAACGGCTATCTAACTCAGAAGCAACAAAGCCCACATGGAAGAAGCACACCAGCCTGTGTCATCAAGAGGTGTGGAAGGGATCAGGTATAGGCATCATAAGAAAAAAAAAATCTTACCAGAGTGAATGAAGGGGAAAGTGCAGAGTGGTGACCCTAAGCCCATTTGTTGGCCACTGTAGATCCCCTTGCAGAGCGGTCTAGGGGAGGACTTGAGTCAGTCAGGGTGTGATATAGCACTGATGAAGAATACAGCTTTCCTCCAGTTCATAAATGCTTCCACCCCTCCCTCCACCCCACCCCACCCCACTACCATGATCCAAATTCTACCTTGCAAGTCTGGATAGAGCAGAGGATGTACACTGGTGCAGATAGGAGCTGGAGGCACAGGGAATCCAGGGAGGATGATACCTTCAGGACCAGGGTGTGAGGGGTGATACTGGCAGGGTAGAGGGTGAGTAGGTTGGAAAGAGGGAACCGATTACAAGGCTCTACATGTGACCTCCTCCCTGGGGGACAGACAACAGAAAAGGGGGTGAAGGGAGACTCTGAACTGGGCAAGATATGACAAAATAATAATTTATAAATTGTCAAGGGAACATGAGGGAGGAGGGAGCTTTGAAAATGATGAGGGCAAAGAATGTACAGATGTGCTTTATACAATTAATGTAAGTATGGATTGTCATAAGAGTTGTCTGAGTCCCTAATAAAATGTTTTTTAAAAATAGTATTCATTTACATAGATGTTTAAAATGTTGTACTATATGTATATATGCATATATATAATAATGAATTCTTTGGTTCTCTCCCCCTCCCACATTCATTGTTTGCTCCCGAAAGTTCCTCACCCTTCCTACTCCTCTACTCCCCTAGGGCCCTATAGACCATTGCATCAGTTATTGTCTCTAGGGATCCGCGCCTTCTGTGCTTTACAAACTTTGAAACCCAATAGAAACAACAAAAAACAAAACCAAAATAAAACAGCAAGAAGAAAATAATAATAATATAAAGATAAAAATGAAAATGAAGAATAAAGAAGGAAAGACTACCATCAATATTTTAAAGTTCAGCAAAAAAAAAAAAAAATCCTGTCATGGAACAAGTGAGAAATGCTTTACCTTAGAGCAAGTACAGGTTGGATCGAGAGGTAGGTCAACTGACCAATTGTCATATTATGCCATGGTCTGATCCACCGTGATCAAGTTCGCAGTTATCTCTGTCTGAGAGTAAAGCTTTTCAAGGGGATCTGCCAGAGGTTTAATATGACTAAATATTCTTCAGATGGATTTTTTTGAGTTCTCACTGTTCACCTACCCTTCGACAAATTGGATGTTCATAATTTGAGCTCTGAAGGTTTTTCCTTCATCACATTTGAATTGTCACTATCTTTGGGTCACACATGCTGGTGTGCTTCTTCATTGTGGACTTCCTTGACACCTGACTTAGATGGCTGCTTGAAGACAAGCCATTTAGATCCCAGATAATTGATACCCTGGTACCATCTGCTTTCTTCACCCCACTTTGCTGTAATGCCCCTATCTTCATTGATTTTTCAATGAAGGTAAGTATTGAGCAGAGCCATGTTAAGATCCTGTACCCAGAATATGATCACCTAGAGGATGGATCTAGCTAAATCCTGTCATATACCATGGGCACCTCTAACTAGTGCCTGGAAAGTGAACATGTGAAACTCCACAACTATGTTAGTCTGGGTGGACTAGGGAAAAAAATTCACAGACATTCATATGTGTACAAGAGAGAACTTTATATCACAGAGAAATTGTACATTAAGAAGGCATAACCGCCCAGTCCAGTTCAAGTCCATAAGTCTGATATTAGCCCAGATATCTGACACCAGACTATAAATTCTTCAGACTCATGCAACACATGCAATGATGCCGAATGCATGAAGAGCACATGCCAGTGGGTGCAAAGTCTTGTGGATCCAGTGGAGATGGGTGGAAACATCTCAAAGCTGTTAAGAGTCTCCACGTGGCTCCTTCAGCTCCAGGGCTCTAGCGTAGCTCCTTGTGCATTGTTGACAGGAATGTCTCATAGGGCATGAGACTGTGTCCTGCCTCCAGCGAGCTATTTTTCTCCTCAGTGCCTCCAAATGATGTCATCAAACTGCACCCAGATTGACAGACTAAACTCCATCCCTTCATCTTAAGTCTCAAATTGACAGCAGATTATACAACTACCACAGCAACCATGGAGGCAGATAAAGAGCAGGACAGGAAAAGCGAAGTAGGTACCTTCTCTATTTGTTTTGTACTCTACTCTTATTTGTATCTTTATGTCATTATAATTTTTCTTTATGTTTAATTATATCTTTGTTTTTAATTGTTTTTGTTATTATCTCCAAGTTTGGAAGTAAAGGAGTGGATGAATAGAGACCATAACTGAGGCAATGGTTTATATGGAAGGGGGAGGAGTAATCAGTGGATCTGTGAAGCAGGAGGGAGCATTAAGCTTATTTTGAAAATGGGCATACAACTTTTTTTTAGAAGTGTTTTAAGTATGGAAATGTGAATGTTATATCAGGAAAAGAAAGAAAGAAAGAAAGAAAGAAAGAAAGAAAGAAAGAAAAAGAAAGAAAAGGAAGGAAGGAAAGAAGGGAGGGAGGGAGGAAGGAAAGAAAGAGAAAGAAAGAAAGAAAGAAAGAAAGAAAGAAAGAAAGAAAGAAAGAAAGAAAGAAAGAAAGAAAACGATCTATGGTTACCATGTGTGAAGTGGGAAGAGATTTGGCTTAGGGGGGCATTAAATTAAGTTTAACTGCAGTGAAACAATATGCAGGGGGATAAAAATAATGGTTGTACAACCTGAAAAGAATACTCAATGGCACTGAATTACACATGTAGAAGGCGTTGAATCGGTGAAAGTTTTGTTGCATACAGTTTTGCAAGTATGTGAAATATATTACATGAATAATGATTACAGAGGGGGAGAAATTGTTCTATAATTGACTGTGGTAAAGATTATACAACTCTTCTTGATATGGTTGAAGTATTGAATTATATAAGGGGGAAAGTTCTAATAAAAGTGTTTTGTTTTGAAGTGGATGCTCAGAAATGTTCATCATTTTACCTTCCACTTTAACTCAACAGCCTGCACATCTCATGGGCTACCCTTGTCCTAAGGGTAGAACTGGGCTGCCCAGAGAGAAAGTGGAACATTCCTAGGAAAATAGTATCCCCAGGAATTCCCTTCATTATGGCTCACACCTCAGGCCAACTGTCTGCATTTCTACAAATCTACCCATGGTTTTCAGGAAGAAATTGTTTGTCCACAGTCAGTGCAAATGATGAAGGGTAGAGATTGACCTCACAGAACACAGGTCAGGAAAATCCCCTCTAGAGGCCATTACTGCTCCTACTCAGAGCCATCCTCTTTCTGCTTCCACAAGCACAGCACACGTGGATCGCCTACAGTAAAATATGGTAACAGAGCTCCAAGTCACACATGAAAGTCAGGTATCTTAGGCCTTCATCCTTACCATGTTAATCAGAGATGCCTGTGGAGGTGACACCCTTCTGGATTCTTCTTGGTGACATGAATGTCCTACCCTGTAAGCACCTTCATGTCAAAAGCAGTTCTTTTCATCTTAGAATGGTTTTAAATTATATTTCCCCCCGTATTCCTAGGTGTGATCGTGCAGGTAGAGCTGCTACAGACCAGTCATGAGTTGGGAAAGCTATGTGCTATGTCTCAAAGTGCTATGTCTAGCTTCCAGGTCTGAAAATATCAATGTTTCTAGATCTAAAAGGCTCTGGGAAACACGACCTGTGTTAGGTGGCACAGAAGCCTTGTGATGAGTCTTAGCAACAACTCAGTTTTCACATATTGATGCATTGCAACCACTATAGCTCAACCAGCTGCATGTGTTTTAACAATCTGAAACCTGAGGACACTGACATGTAAAATGTAGGAAACGTACTAGGAGACACAATGAAGGCTTAATGGTCAAACATCTCAAGCATCACAACCCTAATTGGGCAGCAGAGGGAGCTCAGGGTACATGGGACACAATCTTTGCCACAGGAGCAGGTGCAGGGGGTGCCAAGTGTTTCTTTGCTCTTGTGTCTGGAGTTTTCCAATTCACCCATGTGGAAGACCACTTCAAGGAACCTTCAGCAACTAGGTTCGCATGCCTCTTATTTTCCTGGAGGGCAGATCCTAAAAATTAAAAGCCCATATTCTTCCTCAGAAGACAGGGGAAAAAGAAATCACACTTGGGACAAGTTGAAATCAATCCCAGAAGGACTGGTAGTCTCTCTATGCCGTTAAATTCTGACCTCCATGTGCTTCACTCAACACAATCAGTTTCTCTCCATCCTAATTATTTTTTCCAAATTACTTTAGGTTGAAATTGTATGTGTGTGAATCCCAGCCCAAGTATCTCCTGTGAAGAGAAAACCAAACCAAACCTGATTTTACCATTTCTGAAATAATTGACAGTTGTATATTATTTTTGTCAATATTTATTATTTTAATAGGTAATTATTCTCTTGAGAAAAACATATCCTTTAACCAGGATTTGTCAAATTATTTTTTTTACATTTTATTAGGGGCTCATAAAACTCTTATCACAATCCATAAATATACATACATCAATTGTATAAAGCACGTCTGTACATTCTTTGCACACCAGCCTGTATGATCATGAGGTGTACACGTGATCATGTATCAGACATCAAAGACCCAGAACAAAATAATATCTTTGTGAATGAAGAGGAGTGTGCAGTGGCGACCCAAAGCCCATCTATAGACAATTGGACATCCCCTTACAGAAAGGTCACAAGAAAGAGAAGAGCCAGTCAGGGTGCACTACAGCACCGATGAAACAAACAACTTTCCTCTAGTTCTTTAATGCTTCTCTCCCCACTATCATGGCCTCAATCCTACCTTATAAATCTTAGTAGACCAGAATATTTACACTGCTACAGATAAGATCTCGCAACACAGGGAATCCAGGACAGATAAACCGCTCAGAACCAACAATGAGAATAGAGATATCAAGAGAGTAATGGGAAGGTGGGAGTAGAAAGAGGAAATCAATCACAAGGATTGACATAGAACTCCCTCCCAGTGGGACAAACAGCAGAAAAGTAGGTGAAGTGAGACAGCAGACAATGCAAAATATGAAAATCATAATTTATAATTCATCAAGGTTCATGAAAGAGGGAGAGTGGGAGAGGGAGGGGAAAATGAGGAACTGATATCAAGGGCTCCAGTACAAAGCAAACGCTTTGAAAATGATGATGGCAGCATATGTACAAATGTGCTTGACAATGGATGAATGCATGAATTGTGATAAGAGCCCTAAGAGCCCCCAATAAAAGTATTTAATAAAAAAGAAAGCATTAGTATTGTAAAGCATAATACCTAGATTTGGAGAGCACAATCAACTCCTCAAGCATGGGAGACTTCCTCTAGTTTTTGGAAGATGCCCTGGAAACGTCCCGATGTGTTATGCAAATTCACAGACAGCATTGGCTTCTCTGGGTATGTAGAGACCTTCAGCATCTACAGAACTTCTAAGTTTAACTCAGTACCTTAAAATTCTTGGTGTGCAAAAGATTTGTGAAGGGAAGGCAAGCTTGATTCAAGGCAAGACAAACCTGCAGGGAAGGAGCGAGACTCAGGAGCCACTGTCATATTCAGCTCAAGGGGACAATTAAGGGAAGGTCTAGAAGGGGCTGGGGAGGGTTTTACTTTTAGCATATGAATTTTCTTTTCCAAAAGATAATTTAAAAGAGAATTAGACAAGGGAAGCTTGTGTCAGATTAAATATATATTTCTAGGGGAATATTTATTTAACTGCATCAAGAAATGAATAAGCACCACACTTAAGGGGTGGAGAGGAGGAGGGCACATTTCAAGGCACTGTCTCTAACTGTAGGTTGACATTTCCATTAAGTCAATTCTTTCTCTTAACAACCCTATAGAATAGGGCTGCCCTTGTAGGCTTCTGAGTCTATAAATCTTCATGGGTGTGTAGAGAATTCTTCCCCCTGCAGAGCCATTGGAGATTTAGAATGACTGACCTTGCATTTAGCAGCACACTGCATAATGAACCCCACACGCAGGGCTTTCCAAGATATCTAGAACATTCTTATCTACTCTTGGAGTGACTCTCTTAGAAGTCATTCAACATTACTTATGACTATATAGGCAGAAGGTATGCAAATAGACCCCTCCCCTGCTGAGGAAAACCATCCAAGTCCCAACTCTGAAGCTCTTGGACAGTTGCTCCACCTCTGGAATTCCAAGGTACCCCCATTCAAGACTGAACAAATCAAGTCACAATGGAATCTCTATTGAGCTCAATTTTCCTTTTTGGAATTTCAAAAGACGCTTTGATGCAGAGAAAGTGTGCATGAGGGGGCATGAGTGAGAGGCAGTAAATATGATTTTCAGGATCAGGATGTCTGTGTGTTTGCAGGTGTCCAGTGTGAGGTGGAGCTATGGCATCTGAGGGAGACTTGAGGCAGTCGGAGGCTTCTCTGATATTCTCCCGTACAGTCTCTGCATTCATTGCCTGTATTTATAATATACACTGGATCTGCCTAGCCCCAGAGAAGGGGCAGCAGTGGGTTTCATACATGAATAGTGTTGGTAGGACTCTCCGAAGGGCCAATTCACCATCTCCAAAGACAATGGTAAGGACATACTATAACTTCAAATGGACAACCTGAACTTCAAGGACACAGTTTTGTATTTCTGTGCAAAAGATGCACAGTATGGTAGTTACATAATCTGGTGTGAATTTGGGACTTCAGAGGATAAAGAGGGAAGGGTTGGAGTCTGTCAATTGGATCATAGCCAATGAAGCCTCTGCGTGGGCATGGCCTTCTGAGAATTCTGGGAAATCCCGTATTCCATCTTGGAGGTGGAAGAGAGATTCTCTAATCCCTGGGAGACACCCTACTGACAAGGGTGACTCTCTGTGAGACATCCCTGAATAGAAGCCACATGGACCTACCCCATGCAGCCCTGGGTTCTGGAGAAGACATGTAGAGACCCGTCTCCGCTGAAAAGCTTACAATGCCACTGGATCCAAAGACTTTCTGCCCACTGGCCTGTGACCATCTTGCATTCTGGATCATTGTATGTATTTCATAAGTATGAAGAGGAATTTATACATTGGTATCCGACACATGGGCTAATAATGGACTTATGGGCTTGGCCCTAACTGGGGTTAAGATGCTTTCTAAATGTACAATTGCCCTTTATATTAAATCTCTTATACACAATATACGTGTGTCTATGGATTGGTTTCTCTAGTCTACCCAGACCAACGCACACAGTGAGGAGAAGTCAGAGTTAACCCAGACATGAATGTACCCTAGTGGAAGAGGTTAGGCTGCAGGAACCCCTCAGGATCTGCAGAGCACAGGACTCAGACCCAGGAGCAGGTCCAAATGGAGCTTCACTACTGGCTTCCTGTTGTGTCTGGGGATTCTTCTCCTTCTCAGCATCCCTCAGGGAATCAGTGCATCTCCTCCCGTCTTTCTGAAACACTCACCCAATCTCCCTCTGATGATAGGATGATTTCAAACTTAGCTTGTTTCGTTTTTCCCTTGAATTGTCTCAAATTTCCCATGTAATTGGTAATTCCTGCATCTAGGACAAATTCTGTTCAAATCATCGGCTTCATCAAAAACTTTATCCCTTACTTTCAATAACCCTCCTGTATTCCCTCCTTCCTCGGGATAACAGTCCCTGCTGTGCAAAGGATCTCACTTTATTATCTTTGTATGTGTGTGTGTGTGTGTATATATATATATATATTTCCACACAACATACTACATGAACTTACCACCAGTAGCCCAATCCTAGATCAAGTCACCTCTCTCCATTCATCCAAATGGAGACTTTCTTCTCTGAGTTCATTCATTTTATTCATTCACAGCTCCTGTCTGTCCTTGTCCACCACAGGCTAATTTGAGAGTCAGTGTTTTTTTCTCCAAAGGCTGTTTAATTTAGCAGTTGTGCATATTGATACAAGAGTAGGAAAAGGGAGATAAGACACATTTTATGCTTAGTCTCAACATGCCTCCACAGACCTCACCTCCCTTCCTGCCCTATGTCCCCTTGTGCATGGGCTATAAGCATCCTATTCTGTACAGGGCACCCACAGGTTCCCTTCAAGTTCTGTCAGAATATCCTTCTCTAGAGACATGCCCAGGGACTGATTTTCTGTCAATCAGTACTGTGACTGCTGTAGTTATGATCACATATTTCTGAGTCAGGCACACACAGAGGGAAAGGCTATGGGAACCCAGACACATACACCCATACAGGGAGAGGGCGGGGCTCAGGGGTCACTCAAGCCCACAGATAACAGGGACCCTCAGGGGAGAAATGTAGAGGAGCCTAAGAAGGATTAGTTAAATTAGGTACCTATTTCCTCTACCTGCAGAGAAAATGTCTCTGCCACACACCTCCACATTCTTGTAGCTCAGTGTGTATATTCTTGTATGCACTTTGTCTGTTTTTTTGTATGTGCTAGTACACATGAACTACTCTGTGCCTTAATATGTTATACTATGTGACAGAACTTGTAGTCTGTTCTGCATTGATTCTATTATTATAATTCTAGTATATTTTAGTGTGTCTTTGTGGGTTTTTTCTTAAGTAAATGCATGTATATTTATTAATCTGAGGGTATTGTATGAAGATTTGTTAGTTCTAGTATATGTGCTGATTTGTTCATAGTAGGCATGTGTATGTTAATATGACTGTTAAAACACAAATGTCATTATGTGAGTTTCCTGCTTGCGTGTGTTCAGTCCAACCCATGTGAGCTCTTCAAACTTTATGAGCTCACATCTCCTTGAATAAAATACTTTATTGAGTGTTAAGAAATTACTAAGCATGGGGGAATCCATTAGAGGCCCATAGTAATATGCACAGCAGAGTACGCTAATCCGTGAAACTTCTTTTTAAAGTGGACAATAAGAAACAGAAGGACATGAACAGCAAATCCTAGAGGTGAACTAGTCAATGCAGAGACATCCTTAACTAGGAAACAGGCCCAGAGGGATGTTTATTTTCTCCTCTCTGAAGCTCTTGTGTTTATGGATGGCAATGATAAAGCCTTTGTAAAAGAATGCACGCTACACTCAAAGGATGTCTAGTTGTAGGTACATGGGTGATGCCAAGAGCCAACGTGAATGCAGAAGTTTAAAGGTAAATGAGATGGATCAAGGAAAAGGATGACTTATCTTCCATCATCTTTGCCCAGAGAATGGGGTTCAAGCTCTCTAAATAAGGTTAACTGATGAAAAATAACACAAACTATTGGAGAGGGCTTACTCCTATTCCTTTCAAACAGCTAAAAGAACTCAAGGTTGCTTGTGCCCAATATGGCCCAACTGCCTCTTTTACTCAATCTTTATTAGATACACTTTCCTTCGAGGTGCTTCCCGCCGCAGAATGGAAACAATTGGCTTTTGAAAATGCAAATACTGCCTGCCAGGCAGCGCTGAGACCTTTTGGAAAAAAGGGCAACCTGTCCGATTATATCAGACTATGCTCAGACATTGAACCTTTCTTTACTCAGGGGCTTGCGATAGCAGCTGCTTTGTAAGGAAAAACAGTAAAGGAGGGTTAATGATACTATGGAACTTATGGGAGCCCTGCAGGCTGGGCTCCCTTCCCCCTCTGCTATTCCAGCCAATACATATAAGATCATTTTAGATTTAAAAGATTGTTTTTATACCACGCCCTTGGATCCAAAATATTGTAAGAGATTTGCCTTTAGTGTCCCTTCCACCAACTTCAAAGAGCCTATGAAGAGATATCATTGGCTTGTTTTGCCTGGAGGAATGGCCCCAACCCGCTATTAATATGGGGAGGAGGGCATGTTTGGGTTTTTACACAGGATGCTGATGGAGCATGGGGGCTGCCTGAATGGTTGGTGCAGTTTGCAAACCATGCAGATGGTAATTTGCCTCAGAGTGCTTCTGGGGACATGGCTCAGTGAGAAGTACTAGGCTTAAGTTTCTGATCCACCACTCTTACTTCCTGCTGTCTGGGAAGGTCTGGAAATCAAGATGTGGGTTAATGACTCACGCCCTCCCTGTACAAAGTGAAGGAAATGTTATTCCACCCACTCCACAGTCTTTTTCCTCATGTAGACTAGAGATTCAAAAGAATAATAAAACCATATTGTGGAGATCGTGTCTCACAGACAAGCCCATCAGGTATAACGTCACAAAAGAGAGATATATCATCGATTGGTCTGTTAACCAGGACAATACTAAAAAAAAAAAACACTGCCAAATGGGAAAAGGGGCTGTCTGCAGGGCTTTGGTGGTCAGATTTGGGTTTTCCACAAACTCAGTGGTGGAAAATAGGGGCTGCTTAGGGGGACATGAAGCTTATGGGCCCTACCTCCAGACCACAGGGAAATGTTACTGCCTGCGTACCATCGCCTTATGTACTTTTGGCAGGGAATATTACTATAGATCATGATGACTCTAAGTTTAACAGGTCTTGTAATAACTGCAATTTGTCTAATTGTATTACCTGGTCCCCTGAAGGTATTGTCATCGCCATTTTATATCAACCTTCTTTTGTTATGCTGCCAGTGAATATTACTGGGCCTTGGTATTCAGAAAGAGGGTTACAGGTATTAGAAGAGACTGAAAAAGCATCAACCAGATTTAAGTGTTTTGTAGGTTTGCTTATAGCAAGTATTTTAGCTATATTAAGTTTAGTTGCTACTGCTACTACTGCAGCAATTGTACTTTCACAAATCTTACAAACTGCCCACTGTGGAAATGAATTATCCAAAGATGTGACTAATGTTTTGGGTACTCAAGAAGATATAGACAGGAAGTTAGAACAAAAAGTAAATGCTCTTTATGACATGGTCATGTATTTAGGAGACGAGGTGCAGGGGCTTAAGGCCAGGTCTAGTCTACAGTGCCATGCTGTACATACATGGATCTGTGTTACACCTAAATAGTACACTAACAGTCAGTATAGCTGGATTAAAGTGTAGAATCATCTTCAAGGTACTTGGCACAATGCTAATGAGTCTTTAGATTGATTACAACTCCATCAAGAAATATTAGCCATAAAAGATGCTAAGTCTCTTTATTTTGATGTCGACAAGGTTGCTGAGGATTGGCTCCAGCATTTTCAAGATTCTTTCCCTTCGTTAGGAAATCTCAGAGGCCTACCTCACATGCTTTTTCTCTAGTCACAGCGGGAGTGTGTGTATTGTTTATCTTATGCATACTCCCTATGATACTGCACAAGGTTATGGTTGAATTATTGGCTTTAGGAACAAAATTACAGGAAGTACACCTGCATACTTCACTCCCTCCCCAAACAGGAGTATAAGGCAGAGGCTGGTTAGTCAGACGGGTAAAATCGAGTCTGAGTATTCCAACCTAAGACAGGTCATAGTCTCCTGCAGACAGTGACTGATGACGGGTAAGGGCGATTTCAGGACTTCACAACCTAAGACAGACACAGTGATCTGCTGACGTTTTGAGTAAAGACGTCTTCAGTAAATAAAAAAGCGGGGGCTGTTGAAGGCCATTAAGACTCAGCTTTGAAACAGCTGATAACTCTCATGAACTATGTGTCAGTGTTTGCTGATTTCTTCTGTGACTTTACGTTTTGAACATACTGTTAAGAACAAGAACAACAAAAAAAAAAGAACAAGAAAGTATGCAAAGTCTGGGAAGATACGTTGTTTAATTTTCTCAGGGATGTCTGCCTTGGCAGAAGACAAAATTGCTATGTGTAGCAAATGTGCTTGCTTAACAATGAGATAATAAACCCCGGGTTGTTTCTGCATGGATAAAAGGAGTATGTAAAACAAACCCGAAGCTTCAGTATTCACTGTTGCCCTCCCAATACTTTTAATCTCTTCTTTTTACCCTAATAATCATTCCCCCTCTTTCAGGACGGTTTGACTCCTGAGCTGGCTCCGACAGCCCCTCCTTGATCAAAATTCTTAATCTAAAGCTTGAGTAAATTTTAACTCCTTCCAGAAAAAAAATTGGTTGGTGTATAGAAAAAAGACCAAACAAACAAATATCCTGAATACTGAAAGTATAACAGTCAAGAGATCAATCATTGCATTAGATAAATCTGCTGAACAATGCCTCTTTAGAGTATTGAAAGGAAAAGATATTACCTGGAGGACTGGTTTCACCTGACCAAAGCAGGCTATTGTCAATTGACTCTTGTGCATTTGAAAGATGAACAAAGGAAGGCTGAAGAAGAATGAATATATTAGAATTGTAGTTCTGGACAAGAATGTCCCACATACCATGGACATGCAAAGGACAAACAAGTCTGTTTTGGAAGATGTAATGTCAGAGTGCTACTTAGAGGCAAGGATGGTGAGAGTTCATATTATATACTTTGGACATATATCAGAAAAGATCATTCCTCGAAAAGGATATTTTGTTTGGTAAAGATGACGGGCAGTGAAAAACATGAATCCCACTACCAAATGGATTAACAAAGTGACTGCGACAAATGGTTCACCAAACCCGAAGAATGATATTCCTGCTCAAATTGCCTAATGCACAGAGAGGACCATAGGGCCATCCCAATCACAAGACACGGCATCCCTTAATGACCCACAGCGCTATGAGGGACAACACTGTGGCACACTGTGGGAAATGTGCTCGATCTGACTTCACCACACTGGGGCAAAACTCTAAGGGCATGCAACAGAGCAGCAAGAGGAGCAAAGCAATGAAGTGCCCGGGAAATACAAAAAAACAGACTGAGTGGCCAAGGCATGGTACCACATCAGACTCAACCAACAGTAAAATACTCCTAATGATCAACGAACAAACCTGGAATGATTCTTAAGTCTTTTCTCTTTTTTTCCGGTGGTTGCTTCCTTTTTTGTTGTTGTTATTTTGCTCTGTCTTGTTTCTGTGCTTATTATTGTCTCCGCATGTCTGTCTAGATAAGATTGGCAGGATAAACACACCAGAGGAGACAACAATGGGGCTGATGGTTCTGGGGGGGGGGGGGATAAAGGAAACAGGGAAGTGGGGGAAAGGAAGTGGCTGTAAGCCTGGGGTCAAGGGCACAACAAGTGATCTAAAATCGACGTTGAGGAGAGTGTAGGATGCCTGGTAGGGCGTGATCAAGGGCAATGTAATGAGAGGAATTACTGAAAACTGATGAAGGCCAAACATGATAGTGGGACAAGAGGAAAGTAAAAGGAAATAGAGGAAAGAAGTAGGAGACAAAGGGCATTTATAGAGTTCTAAATACAGTCATTTACATATGTACACATATATATGACAAAAGGGTAACATATCTATGTAAATATATTTAAATTTTAAGTATAAAAGTAGCAGATAGACATTGGACCTCTACCCCAGTACTCTCTCAATGAAAGAAGACTTTATTCTAATAACCTGGCATTCCATGATGCTCAGCTTCCTGACACAATCGATTAAGACAAAATGGTGCAGAAGCAAATATGGTGAAGAAAGTTGATGCTGCCTGGCTATCAAAAGATATAGCTTCTGGGGTCCTAAAGGCCATCAAACAGAGAAGCTACAAAGTCCACATGGAAGAAGCACACAAGCCTGTGTGATCATGAGGTGTCAATAGGATCAGGTATCTGGCATCAGAGACACAGAACAAAAAATCCTATCAATTTGAAAGAGGGGTAGTGTGGAGTGAGACCCAAAGTCTATCTGTAGGCAATTGGACACCCCCTTACAGAAGGGTGTGTTACACAGAAACAAAACCAGGACACTTGTGAATATATATAGATATGTGCATACATACATCTATTACATATACAATATATAATCATTATATATAAAACCATTATATATAATCATTATATATTATTATATATTCTATATAATGGATAGACATATAAAGCACAAAAGAATATAGCAGCTAATTTGTTCACACAGCTGTCCAGAGTGCTCAGTTCAACTCACTTCCGTGAAACATTTAATATACTGGAAGTCCTTCAACTCATGAGGGCCACTGGGTCCAAGGTCAAGGAAGCAGACAGGTGAGTCTTATGTACGGCAATGCAGGCAGTCTGGACACAGGCAGCAAACAAAGGGCAGATCATCAACAAAGAGCAAGAAGATAGGATCCAACAGTCCCAAGCTCAAGTGATGCATACATCAGCAACATGATGAAGCACTTCTCAAAGGAACCTCAAGCTCTAGCGACATGATCCACAGGTTGTTAGGCCAACACTTAGTGTAGCTCACAAGTTGTGGCAGAGAACTAGCAGGTGCACCCTGATCTGATGAGAAGAGTGCAAGAGAGAGAGAGGCACGGTTTGCCTAGCCATTTATCTCTTTGCCCTCCAATCAAACTGCAACATTATTTATACCATGTTCCTATGAGCCAGGTTGGCACAATAAACTAACCTATCAGAATGGGTCACAAGGATGAGCCAGTTAGGGTTCAGTATAACACCTATGAAACATACAACTTTTCTCTAGTTGTTTAGTGCTCCCCCCACCCCACAATCATGACCCCAAATCTACTGTACGAAACTGGCTAGACCAGAGAATGCACATGGGTACCGAAAAGAGCTAGAAACACAGGGAATCAAGGGCAGATAAACCCATCAGGACCAATAATCAGAGTGGCAATACCAGGAGAGTAAGGGGTAGGTGAGGGGTGAAAGGGGAAATGAACACAATGATCTACATATAACCCCTTCTCAGGGGGATGGACAACAGAAAAGTGGGTGAAGGGAGACATCAGACAGTATAAGACACGAAAAAGCAATAAAAAATTATAATTTATCAGGGCTTCATGAGGGAAGAATAAAATGAGCTGATACAGCGCTCAAGTAGAAAGAAAATGTTTTGAAAGTGATGATAGCAACATGTACAAATGTGTGTAACACAATTGATATATGCATGGATTGTAATACAAGCTGTACAAGCCCCTGATAAAATGAGTTAAAATAAATAAATTTTTTAAAAACATGCGTTCATCCTCAATTATGAGGATGGCACAGGAGAGTGCAATGTTTTGTTCTGTTGTGCAATGGGTCCCAGTGAGATGGCACTGACTCAATGACAGCTGATATGACAACAGTCTCAGAAACCACAAATATACACCCAGCGCAAACACAAAGACATTAGTGTGTTATGTTTACAAAAGATATTATTTCTCTCATGAAAAAAAGGGAAGAGGTTTCTTCAGTTAAAAAAAGTTGGAACAAACAAGGTGACAACAAAATCACTGAGGCATTTCCACCCCTCATTAGTCCATTCTTTTGGTGAGCTGAAGGCAGTTCTCTAAGGGCCTCACAGCATGCCAGGTGGCAGAGTACTTTCAGGAACATGGGCTCTAGTCTAAAACAACACACTCACTAAGTGGTGAGCAGCTATTTGTCTGTCTAGGAAACTGTAAATCATGCAGTCCTGTACACTGAGGGTTCAGCTGGAAGTTCAGAGGATCCAGCAGAGCAAGAGACTGACAATAATTACTCACTGGATTGCAGGATGCTTAGAAGGTCTATAATCAATTGAATCAAAATAAAATTTCTTGAGAAACTTCCAGCCTAACTGTAAGATAGATGAAAACTAAAAATTCTGGCAGCTAGAGTATTCACATAAGATTAATAAGCACTTTTTTACTGTTTTGTTGCTTAAGTTCAACTTATTGGGTTCCAACATAACAATAGTTTTTAGAGCACTTAGTAACATTTTCTATGAGACAAGAAATAACCTGATACCCATGTCAGATGACGATATTTTAAGAAAACTATAGACGAGTGTTGATAATGGATCTGAATGAAAAAGTTATTTTTAAAATAGGAAACTGAGTCAGACAATATATTAAAATAAGCATGCATCAAGATTAATTCTAATTCATCCCAGAATTGATTTAACACAAGAAAATGAACACTCAAATATGCCTAGTGATGGGGGAAAAGTCAATTATCTAAATTGACACAGAATGAATAATAAACAAAGTAAAAAGCTTTTCATGTTAAAAAAAAACAACTACAAATCTAACATGAAATAGGTAAAACTCAATATGCTAATATACATTCTTGTAAAAAAAACTTTGAAAATGTCACATGTAAGAGAAAGAGAAAAAAGTTCACCCCATCGCAGAATCAGGATAAACATACATATCCATTTTCACCACTCATATTAAAAATGATACTAGCTAGATTGATCAGAAAAAAAGAATTAATAAAAAGAAGAAAATGACTTCCAAAAAGAAGAAAAGAAAATTCCTTATTCATCATAAATTGAAGATGTCATGTAAAAAAGTTGCCAATTGAAGGCAAACAAGCGGCCATCTAGCTCGGAAACAACAAAGCCCACAGAGAAGTGCGCAACCTAAGCGAATACAAGGTGTTGAACGGACCAGGTGGCAGACACCAAGAACAAAAACCATCATTGTGTGATCACCTTCCTCTAATCTCTGGGGGATGGGCAATGGGAAGGTGGGTGAGGGGAGAGGCCTGGAAGTATAAGATAACATAATAATTTATAAACTATTAAGGGTTCATGGGGGAGGGGAGAGCGGGGAGGGAAGGGAAGGGATAAAAAGGAAAACGAGCTGATTCCAGGAACCCAAGTGGAAGGAGAATTTTGAGAATAACGAGGGCAACTAATGTATAAGGGTGCTTTACTCAATTGATATATTTATGCATTGTGATAAGGGTTGTATGAGCCCCAATAAAAAGATTTATTAAATTTTTTAAAAGTTGCCAAATAGGTCATAAATACTATATATAGGTAGTAAATGTTAAAATGTTCTAGGCAACATTTCAACACACAAAAATACTTGGTACTTAAATCCCTAATGATAAACTGCTAATCTCCAACTCCCAAACCATTAACCCTTACATATTAAGATGCTGACCATCTTTCAAACACACCTATACCCTTCTAAAACACAAGAGGAGGAGGAGGTGATGCTGTTTGCCAGAGAGCAGGGAGAGCCGGCCAGCCTGCCTGCAGGGCTAAAATGGGCAAAAGCAGTACTAGGAGATTTATATATGCAGTTAGCAGGTAGCACACATTTTGCCCTAACAAAACTACTGGTAAACATCCTTAGTTGTTATCAAAAAGGATACTACAAAAACGTGTATGGTACACACACATGCACTTATGTACACACCAAAATCACATAAATAATGAAATTGAAAATAGATTTTTGTGTGTGTGAAACATTTTGAAACAATGATAAGATCTACAAAAATAAAATGGGATCCAACTCAACTATTCAAGTTTGTGAGACAGGTGGGAAAGCCTGGGGACCCCAGGGTGGGAGAGTGCCGACAGCGGGCCAGGGATCCAAACGGCATGCTGACACACAAGTGCACAATGTGAGCATCTCCAACCCATTTTCCTAACAGGACCTCCTCATTGACCACCTAGGTAGTGTCGAGAAAAACAAGTCCCCACTCAGTGGCTGGCCTACACACCTTTTCCAGCATGTGGCTGCCCGGGGTTCAAGGCTAGGGGCGATCAGGGAGTGTGGAGGCAGCTCCAATCATTCCCTCTCACCTCCTTCCTCTCTCCTGTCCTCCCTCCTCTACTCCTGCCCCTCACCCTTCCACCCCCATCTTACAAGGAAGATTAGATCAAATCATCCGACATTGAAGGATTAAAAAGTGACATCACTATGAACACTTGGCCACCACAAGCCAGTTATCCCTGTGGTAACTTTTCCAACACTTCCTGCTGAAACCCCAACAGGTCAGAGGGATCTAGAGGTCCTTCTTTCATGGTCTAAATTCCTACTAAAAATCAAGATCCAGTGAGCTACAACAATTTCTGCTCCAGGGGAGGTTTCTGTCCTCCCTCAGCTCGCCTTAGGACACCTACATTACCTTTACCAGGTGTACCGTCCCAGTCAAACAACCCACCTGACCCTGCTAAGTCCCTGCCTGCTCCAGGGAGGAGTCCCAAGGAGGCTGCAGCTAAGGCTCAAAGGGAGCACAGCAAGAAATGCCAATGCAGCGGCAAGGAGACCTACTGTGTGTTATGTGCACAAGATGCTCCAGTAGGTCCACTCAGACTCCAGTATCTCGTTCAGGGCCATGAGCGTTGTGCACTCGTTGATCAAAGACACCTTTGGGCACATCGCCGACCAGGCATCTCAACTGGCACCTTCCAAACTACTCCACCATCACAGCCTGCGACATCCTGGTGACCATGAGCCTGCTGCTGCCTGGACAGCTGGCAGAGGCGCCTTGGCCAAGGGCCCCAGGGCCAACGCCCACTACACCAGCCCCAAATAAATTGTCCTTCAGCCTCACAACGTTCAAACGCCAAGGGCCCATTTCAGGGTCACTTCCAGTTTCATCCCCCAAATAGAGGTTGAACACCTTAACATTACCTTGTTTTTGGTTCCTTTGTTTCAGTTTGGTTTTTGATTCTTCTGTGCATAGTTTAGTTAGATTACTTTTGTGATGGAGAGCATCTTTCTTTCTTTTTAACATGTTTTGGGGCACTTAATCCACATATCCCACATAATCCCACAATTCAGCCATCTTAAGCATTCCACAATCATTACCACAATCGATTTCACATCGTCTATTTTCCCACTATGATTAAATCGCCTTTAAGCAGACTTATTAGTCACCTTCAGTTGTAGTGTTCAGTCCCCTCAATCCTTCATTCTTACTCCCCAAGTCCCCTCACCCTCCCCAACTCCGCCAGCGACCCACCCCGACCCCACCCAGGCATCCTTACAGACACTCGCATGTTATTTCATCTCTAGGCATCCACTCCTTTTGTGCTTCACAAACTGAACCCAACAGAAACAATAAAGAATAGAAAGGAAATGAAATGGGAATGATTTTAAAAACCTTAGTAATATATAGATAGAAATAAAAACAGAGTAAGAAGAAAGGGCGGCCACCAATATTTTAAAGCCAGGGAAGACGTTTCTGTCACGGACCAGCAAGAGATCTTGCGCCTAGAACAGACTCTGGTTGGGTCCAGAGAGAGGTCAGCAGAACAAGATCCCGGGCTCACCTTTGAGCTGAGGAGGCGCAAGGAGTCTCGGGAGGAGGCATCGATGTGCGGAAGGAAACAAGGGAGGGGGGTTAGGAGACCCGCAAAGAGAGAATCAGGGAACCCCGAAGCCCCAAACCCCAGCCGGGATCCCCTTTCTCCAACAGGGACTCCCACCATGAACCACAACCAATCTGAAAGCAGGGAAATAGGACCGGCCTTGGGGACACCCGCCCACCTCTCACCAAGAGAAGCGCTGGCAGGGTTCCTGGGGGAGAGAAAGGGCGCTTGCACCCTAGTCAGCTGGACTAAAACAGCCTCCGCCCACATACATGTCCCGGAGCCCAGAGCCTCCCACCTGGGAGCGCCGGCAACAGGGTGCTCAGGCTGTGGGCGCTTCTCTGGCACCGCAAGCAGAGCACCGACAGTGGAATCCTTGCAGTGAGTTGCAGTTCAGAATAAGACACCGCCACTTCCGGCCCTGTCTGGGCGTGACCCGGGGTGGGAGGAGCTGGCGGGGTCAGAGAGGGGTAGGGGTCTGCCTTCACTTCCTCTCAAGGCAGCTCTTTCCCCGCCCATTTCTGCTGAGATGCCAGCACAGGCGCCTGGTGAGGGGGTGGGCGGGGCCTGGCCGGCTTGGGGCGGGGCTCGGGGAGGAGCCAGAGAGGAGAGAGGCGGTCCACGCCAAAGGGTCCACACCTGTGGCTGAAACTCCAGCGGCAAAGACTCAGATAACAATGGCTGAGGCACCAGTAATTTGGCCCTTTGCAGAGGGAGTGCATGGGTGACATGGTTGAGATAGAACCATGTACGTTGGGTGTGGATGTGCATCCTCCTAACAAACTGGAAACACCCAAACCCCCAACTCTGCCAAAGTGTTAATGGGGCTGAAGCAAGAACTGAGGGTCCCTGCTTAACATATGAGTTCAAACAGTTACCGTACCATGGGCTCAGAAGATAAAGGGGGGCCTGGCCTCTATCACTTTCTGTTTATAAGGACAGGACTCCCTCATATGCAAATTATCTTTCAGGCACTAGGGTACAATTTCACCCTTGGGGTGGGAAAACTATCAGTTCTCTTCAGACAGGGCTGTGGGTCTCTTGGGAAACAGAGCTGTGGTCTAAAGATGCTATTGCTGTGTGTTCTGCTGTGCCTGTGACAGTTCCCCAAGGTGAGAGATTCAGATATCCGACCTGGGTCTATGGAGATAGTTGTGACTGACATGGAATTTTCTTTTTTTAATTTGCAGGCGTCCTGTCCCAGGTGCAGCTTCAGGAGTCGGGTCCAGGACTGGTGAAGCCCTCCCAGAAGCTGTCCCTCACCTGCATTGTCTCTGGTTTCTCCATAACAAGCAGTGGTTACCCGTTGGAGCTGGATCCGCCAGACCTCGGGGAAGGGGCTGCAGTGGATGGGGTGCATAGATTATGGTGGTAATACAGGTTATAACCCGTCCTTCCAAAGCCGACTCTCCATCACCAGAGACACATCGAAGAATCAGTTCTCCCGGCAGCTGAGCTCCGTGACCGCTGAGGACACGGCTACGTATTACTGTGCAAGGAGCACAGTGAGGGGAAGTCAGTGTGAGCCCAGACACAAACCTCCCCTGCAGGGAAGACACTGGGCAGCAGGGGGCGCAGAGAACCCAGCCTTAGACAGGCACAGATGGATGACAGGGAGGATTTCCTGTTGGAATTAGGGCTTTCTCACTTAACTCTTAGCCTCCCCTGGCACAGGTTTTCATTTTGCCATCTTTTTATCTATTTTACATTGGGATGCAAAGTTCAATGTCAGTAGTTTGAAATCACCAGCTCCTCCAAGCGAGAAAGATGAGGCTGTTTGCTCCTCCAAAAGATTAACAGTGTCTGACACCCTACGGAGCAGTTCTACTCTGTCCTAGAATCACTGTGATTCGGGATTCAACGGTGCCAATGGCTTATAGTTATCGAATTTCTGAATTTGCATCTTGTTTTGTTTATTTATGTCCATTAATTTGTTTTCTGTGTATTCTGCATTGTGTTTAATCATACTTCATATTATTATCAGGAATTGTTCTATTTTTAAAAATTGTTCTATTTTTTCCATCATCCTGGTCTCCACAAAACTTCATATATCGTATTCTCATTTTAATTATATCATCCTTTTCTGTGACATCTTTTATATTATTTTAAAAATCTTTCTTAACATGTTAATGGTTTTCCTTTTAAATATATTTTTCCTGATTGTGCTCCAATTTACAAGGTTCTTTTATAAAAATAACCTTATTCTCCCTTCAAGTTGAATTACTCCCCTTCTTGTGTACTGCACACATATAACTGTTGATTTCTGTTAAACCAGTGTCGGAAGTCACTGACAAAAGCTCAGCTCACACACAGGCTCTGTGTGCAACAGTAGTTTGCTCACAGAGAAGAGACAGAGCCGGCTCACCATCAGAGTAGGCAGCAGTCCTCACAGCCAGTGGTTTCACTCTGTGGCCAGTGCAGGGAGGGAGGTTTGCAAGCATCCCTCCTTTGTGCTGCAGTTGAAGAACAGCAAACATAGAGAAATAAGGCTGTGCTGTGAGCTGAAATCTCCTTGAAGGCAGGGAGTAGGTGTTTTTTGTTGTTTCTTGCTGTATTCAATATAATGCATATGACAAGCAGTTTGCGTGTTCAGCATGAGCCACAGGGCGTGTTGCAGGACACCAGCTACTAAAGAGTGCTTTTGGATCCAGAATATCCTGAGAAAGGCAGTCAACTGACAAGATCCTCACATTCCAGTAGCCAGACTGACACATCTGAAGCACACCTAGGTCTGTTATGGATTCCGAGGAAGGGCTGCTGACTGCACTTGGACTGCCTGCTTCCTCAATTTAAATTCTTATTGGAGTTTATCTCATGTATTTTGTCATTGGGGGATAGCATTCTTGAATTTCAGCGATATGTTTTTCTTTTTGATGGTAGATGAAAGCCAGAATTGATTAACATAAAGAGACAGCAAGTAGAATAAGGGTTTCTGGGACTACAGTGGAGTGGTGGTGGTGGTGGAATAAAGGGAGATGGTGCCACTAGTTGAGAAAGGAAGATGATGTTTTCAAGCTAATTGGGGTAGCAGTTGTATAATACTGCTTGATGCACTTGAACTACGGATGGATATGACAACTGCATTTGCCCCCAATAAAACAGATTTGGAGGAAAAGTGAGACAATAAATAAAATATTAAATAAAGAATATTTATTCCATTGCTAACACTTTTTATAAATTCAAATTTCTGGCTTATATCATAATCTCTTTTCTGATTGAATATTTTAGCTAGTCTTTTGAAATGTTGTACCAGCAACACTCTCCATCAGTTTCTAATTGTGAGTAAAAAATGAAAACTATGTCATATTCTAAGTTATTTTTATCATATATGTGCTACAAAATAATATTTTCAACATTCTTCTCATACATAATTCAATGGAGAGGTACATAGTTTATTGTGCCAACCTGGCCGATAAAGACTTATGGGGTCAATTGAAGGGCCGAGGGATAAATGGCTTGGTGAGCCTCGCCTTTCTAGTTCTAGGGTCACTTGTTTTCTGATGGTCAGACAAGGGTGCAGCTGCCTTAGACAGTTCCCTGCTTCATCTGGCAAGGCTCACTTCCTGCAAGAACATCCCTTAAGAGAAGCTGCATGGACCTACCCCCATGAAGCCCTGAGTGCTAGAACAGCTGAGGGGTGACCCTGCCTGTGCTGAGATGCTTACACATTCTCTTACTTGGCTTTCTTCCTGCCATCGACCTCATTGTGCATGTTTTGTGAGATGGAAGAAGACTTTGTGGATTGGTGTTGGGCATATGGGCTAATGTTGGAGTTGTGGGCTTGGGTACCACTGAGTTAGGATGTTTTCTTGATGTGCACTTAACCTTTATATAAAACTCTCTTATACATATGAGTTTCTGTGGATCATTTATCTAATGTACCCAGACTAACACAAATGGCATTAGATTATTATTGTGTTCAACAATTACCAACAGCTGCAAAATTCCCTCCCAAAAGCATCACAGAAACCCATAAAAAGAATTCTCACTTGACAATTTCTTCCTTAACATGGAATAAATAACTCTATAACTCTCTTGCTTGAATTACTTTGAATAGAAATCTGCTTTAAGTATGGTTCCTATTTCTGTGGACAGAATGAACCCTAACCTCTGTTTAATACTTTGATTGTCTTTCAGGCAAATGTCTTTCTTGATTGATATTTTATTGTGGCATATATCTCATAACAATATCTATATAAATATCTACATGAATCGATCTCACTTCATTTCACTGCAACCAATTCAGAGTGTTCGCAACTTGTATCATTCTCTATGGCCCAAGCTTTTCACGGTGAGTGAGAGTCAGTGTGAGTCCAGACAGAAAACCAGTCTCAGGGAGAAAGCAGACTTGCATGGATGCTAAGGACCCACCAGCTCTGGACCAAGAGAAGACAGAAGTGAAGACAGGAGTCTGGGTAAGGACTGCAGTGCCTGGTCAGCTAGAACTGCTGTGCTGACCACTATGGTAGCTCTACTGCCCATGGCAGGAAACCTGCAGAGACAACTCCAGGTAATACTCCTGACCAAGAGTCTGAAAGCTCAGTACCAGAAAAGAATGTTGCTGAGGTACCCACAGATGTGGAAGACAGTGTAAGTCCAGGAAACGCCTCTTGCTGTTAGCAGGCGCCTCTCAAAATACACTGAGCCCAATGCCCACCCTCGGTACTAACTCATGAGAGGATAAATGCACTTTTTCTTATTTCTGTGGTTTCTTTTAACCACACAATAACCATATTGTTAGGAAACCTTTTATTCCAACTCTAAATCTAGAACATAGGGTTAAAGTATTTTTACTCCTTTCTAAATATTCTGAAATATCATAGGGCCAAGGAGCTTTATGGATGACATACTCTTGTTTCCCTATGTGTTCAGATGTATGGAAAGATTCAGGTAGGCCTGGTCTTGTTACCTAAACATCGTTAGGATAGAGATTGTCTTTAATTTCAATAGAACATCTGGGTATTTTGATGGAAATGACATAAAGCTACATTAAACATGAAATCTGCACAGATGTTTGTATGATTGCTAGAGTGAAGACCTCAGGGAGAAGACTGTATTCTCCCATGGCTGTCAGGGTAGCCAGCGCCTCACAAATCATCCCAGGTCTGGTAGGCACAATTGTACAGTGATAATAATTAAAGATTATAGTAAACTCATAGAGAAATACAGGCGATAGAAGAAAGAGTAAAATGATGGAATCAGACAAATTTCATGTTAGCATGCTCACCGTAGCCCCGCTCGGTGATTCCCATAGAGATGGGAGACCTGAGGGCAGGAGAGTGAGGGGAAGGAGAACAAGGGGAGAGGGGACACGGAAGCGAGGACCGCAGAGGAGAGCACCACGGGAGAGAGATTCTTTATTTCTAACCAAGATTTATATACCTTTGAGGGTGTGCAAGCCCCCTAATTTCAGGTAAAGACACACATCACAGGGAGGGGTCATACTATAGGTAATACAGTAATGAGAGGATGAAAATCTAGGGGTATACAGGCAATAGGAAGGGGAGGGATTGGGGTATACCTGTGCCAAGATGGACGGATCTCAGATTCAGGATGGCAGCCTAACTTTGGATGTCACTGAGCAGGTTTGACCACTTCTCTGGCTCTCCATGGAAACAATTACCTCCCACAATACGCTGGCAAATAGCCTCTAATGTTTGGCATATTTTTAGGGAAGACAAAGCTGGGGGAAAGTCTTTTTAGATTACACACTTGGACACCACCATTCTGCCCTTTCCACCTTTTTACATACAACCGCACCTCCCACATGCAAATGCCTAATATGCATTCAGATGAAACCACAGCATACATGTACTTAAAGTCATATGCCTTCTCACCCTGGAGAGCATTCCTTTATCATGAATCTCAGCCACATGAACATGAATTGTGTATGGCTTTTCTTGTTTCTGGTGGCAACTCTGGGAGGTGAGTGCTTCAGAGATTCGTACATGAAGTCTGAGATTACAGCATTTGAGCACACGACTCACTGTGTTTGTCTTTATACCCAGGTATCCTGGCCAAGGTGCAATTATGAGTCAGGTCTTGGACTGGTGAAGCCCTCACAGACCCTGTCTCTCACCTGTACTGTCTCTGGATTCTCTTTAACCAGCTATGGTATGTACTGGATCTGCCAGGCCCCAGGAAAAGGACTGGAGTGAGTTGGTGATATACGGGGTGATGGGAGCACAGACTATAATCCAGCTCTCCAGGCCCAAGTCAGCATCACCTGGGCACCTCCAAGAGCCAAGTTTATTTAAAACTGAGCTCTGTGAATCCTGAGGACACAGCCGTGTATTACTGTGCTAGAGACACAGTGATGGGAAGTCAGTGTGAGCCCAGACACAAACCTCAGTACATCAGGTCATGGTTTAAGCAGATGCAAGAGACTTAGGTCAGTGATGCTTTCCTCTCAGAAGCTGTGGTTCCCTCGCCTTGTCAGCACCTCTCTAGGGACCATTGTGCAGAGTGTGATTCTAGGGAATCTCCAGGCATCTGACCATACTTCTTTTTATAGGGATGGCCTTTTTTACCATCTACCCAAAGGCAGACTTCACAACAATATGTACTCAGATCTCAGTTTACAATTCAGGACACTAACTAGTGCCATTTGTTGTCAAGTTAAAAATATTAAAAGAAAACCAAACCCAAACGCACTGCCATTATTTCAATGCCAATTTATAGTGAGTTTCTGATTTTTACTGATGTAGAATCCCCGTCTTTCTTCCATGGAGTGGCTAGTAGTTGCAAACTGGTGAATGCAAATCTTAGCACAATGCATAACCACTATGCCACCAAAACTCCTTATAAAAATATTAATGCAGTATAAAATTCTTATGTGAGCCTCAAATTTTCTCCAATCCATCAGCTGCATGTCCAATATTTTCCTTCCAGTGAATACTCACAAATATATGTTTATGTAATAATTTTAACTTACAATAACCTGCATAATATTTTGTTAGGGATCTTTAAGTTGGCTTAAGTTCACAGTGATCACATGAACAACAGTGAGGTGGTTAGTTTATTGTGCAATGTAGCGGATAAACACGTGGTGTTAATTGAAGGGCAGAGTGCTAAATGGCTCGGTGAGCCTCATCTTTCTAGTTCTCGGGTCTCTTGTTTTCTGATGGTTGGACCAAGGTGCAGCTGCCTTAGCCAGTTCCCTGCTTCAGCTGGCAAGGGTTACTTCCTGCAAGACATCCCTGAGAAGAAGCCACATGAACCCACCCCAATGCACCCTAGATACTGGAGCAGCCATGTTGAGACCTCTGCCAGAGCTGAGATGCTTACACATTAATTGACTCAGCTTTCCTCCTGCAGTCGGTGTCAATACATGTATTTTTGAGATGGAAATGGACTTTGTGGATTGGTGTTGAACGTATGGGCTAATGTTGGACTTGTGGGCCTGGGCAGCACCGGTTGGGGATGTTTTCTTGATGTGCACTTGCCTTTATATAAAACTCTCTTATACATATGAGTTTCATTGGATTTGTTTCTCTAAAGTACCCAGACTAATACTAACAGGATGAAATACTGCCCGAAAGTGCGCCATCCTTACAATCATCCCTCTCTTTGGACTCATCATTGCAGCCTTATGACAATCAGTCCCATTGAAAGTCTCTCACATTTTCATTGACATTCTACTTTACCAAGTACAAGATCATTCTCTGGGTTCTGGTTCTCCTTAATGTCATGCCCAAATAAGTGAGTTACAATCTTATTTGAATGATTACAAGAATTAAACAAGATGTGTTTACTCCAAGACAGACCTGCTTGTCCTTCAGGCAGCCCATGACAGATTTAATATTATTCTCTAACACCATGTGCTATTCTGGGTATACTAGAGAAACAAATCCAGGGAGAAACTCACATGTGTGTAAGAAAGAGTTTTATATCAAAGAGTATTTGTATATTAAGAAAACATCCCAGCTTAGATCAAGTCCATAAGTCCAATATTAGCCCCTATGTCTGATATCAGTCTATAAATTCTTCTTCAGATTCATGAAACACATGCAATGATGTAGATCACAGGCCGGTGGGTGGAAAGTCTTGTGGTTCTTATGGTGATGGAAGCATCTCAGCACTGTCATGGGTCTGCACATGGCCCGTCCAGTTCCAGGGCTCTAGCTGCATCAGTGTAGCTCCATGTGGCTTTGTAAACAGGAATGTCTCAACAAGAAGAGATGCTATCTGGGTCTGGCTTCCAGGGAGATATTCATCTCCTTTGCACCTACAAATGAAGTCATCAAGCTGAGATCTCATTGACAGGCTAGACTCCATCCCTTCCCAAGTTGATAAGAGATGATGAAACTGCCACAACATAACCCAAATGCATCAATTCCTTGATATGTCTTATGGGGTATTTGGCCATTACAGGAGTCACTCTTAGTTTTCACAATTCTGGGAGGTGTTTCTGGCACTGAAGACGGTGCCCAGGGTTACTACTAAAATCACACAATGCATTGGACAGAATCCCATATTAAACACTCAAGGAACAAATAATAGTAATAGTATTGACCTAGAAGAACTCTACATAATGTCTTAAGACCAGTCAACATACACATAAATATTCACCTGTAGGAAGTAAAAGTAGATACATGTAAATTATATGTAGTAGAACCTGGACCACAAAACTATGTGGGCATGATTAAATGCTCAACTTCTAGCCAAAAGGTTGGCAGTTCAAAACCACATGGTGACTCAGTTGGTTAAAGACCTGATAAGGTTATCCCATCATTATTACAGAAAAGAAAATCCTTTCAGAGAGTTCTCTTTCATGTAGGGTCACTAAGAGTCTTTATGTTCCTGCACCCAAACAACCTTGGATGCTTAATGTTCTATAAATACGAAGACAAGACTTTTGCAACCAATATTTAACCAAGGCAAAATGAAATTCCACATAAGAACAATTATAAAGAGTGTAGTCTGTTACATATTTCCTTTTGCTACGGAAAATAAAACATATATCCTTTCCCCAGCACTGTCATTCAACTTTGGAAGAATATTGTGTCTTTTCATTTAATTTTGATGATGTTAAGTGCCACAGAATCAATTTCAAATCTCAGTGATTCAACGCAAAACAGAACTGAATAATGCCTAGTTCAGCACCATTATCACAATAAATATGTTTGAGCCCATTGTTACAGCCACTGTGTCAGTCCATCACCTTCTTCTTTACTGATCCCCTTTATCATTGATGATGTCTTTCTCAATGGACTGGTGTCATGATAACATGTTCAAGTACATGAAACTAAGTCTCACCATCCTTCATTCTAAGGAACTCCCAGGCTATGTTTCCCTCACAAGAGATCTGCTTGTTATATTGATAGCCCAGTCCATGGTACTTTCAACATTCTTTTCCAAAAGGTAAGTGAATGGCCATAAATTTGGTTATGGACCCCTTATTCATAGTCCAGGGCTCATATTCATATAATAATATTGAAAGTATCACCACTTGGCTTCTCAAAGTGACATTTAAAAAGCCCTTAATATGGGCTTCTTAGTATAAAGATATACAGAGATGTGGTGATGTAATGGGATAAGTATTGGGTTGCTCACCACAAACCAGCCAACCATTCCTCCTAAGTAAGATGAGGTTGTCTTTTCCTGTTATTATTTACAGTCAGAGAATTTCTATGAGCAGCTTTAATCAATCTTATAAGGTTCCCATGAATCAGGACAGGTGCACTCGCAGTGGGTTTAGTTTTTGAGGAAGAGATCATTCATTTCCTAGCTCAGTTGCGTGGTTTACTGATTTTCCCTCAGTGCAGAAGAATGTCTGGCGTGTTCATAGCTCTCAGAACTCAAATGAATAAATTAATGCACACACTAGTGGATGCATTTTTTCAAATCAAACAATACAAGGTACACTGGAACTCGGATAATTTTATGATTGCAAATATTAGGATCTGGGAGGGTATAAATTCAGTGTATGCCTGTGGGCCACCCCACTCTCATTGATTACATATCACTGCCATACAACGTGCTTCAAGAACCAGCTCTGGAGAAGCTTCCATGTGGAGCTGTGAGCCCTGTCAATTAGCACACTCTTAATAGTCATCCTCTGACCCTCTGATAACAGCCAGTAACACTCATAAGCAAAAGCCTGGTGTGGTTTATTATTTAAATGATATGAACACCCACCCCACCCTCAAGATTCCCCTCTGGAACCAGCAGAATTCCAGAGCCTGCTGTACCAGGGAGACTCTGATACAGAAAGGTCTGCTTGCATTCTTTTTCTCATTTTGATGGTACTGTGTCTCCCATCGTGTCAGTGGCAGGTAGATACAGTAGGTCACAGCAGTTTTAATGACAGGTGGGATATTTAATACTTGTTTTGTAAGTCTCCTTGTGTCCCGTCCAAAGTGAAGCTGCAGGAGTCAGACCATGAGGTGGTGAGGGCATCACAGACCCTCACGCACACTTGCACCATCACTGGGGACTCAGGCTCCAGAACCAGCGCTATTTGGGAGCAGATCAGGCAGCCCTGGGAGAGGCCCTGGGTGGATAGGAAGGAGCTTCTACAGGTAAGAGTGATTTAGCGAATACACACCATCCTTCAGAGATCATCTATTCATCAACCCAGACACATCCAAGAACCAGTTCTCCCTGCACCTGAGCACTGTGGCCGTGGAGGACCCGGCTGCGTATGACTGTGCAAGAAGACACAGTGAGGGAAAGTTAATGTGAGTTCCCATATAAACCACCCTGCAGCACAGGGTTGGAGTTGAACTGAAGGGAATTCAGGGTAATGGGTGTGCTCAGGCCCAAAAAGCACAGGCCCAGGATCCAGGAGTAGGTGCAAGTGAGAGCACAAATAGGATGGTCTGCTGTGGTTTTTAGTTTATTTTGTTCAAACAAAATTTGGATTTTAGCAACAGATTTAGTAGGAATTCCAGTAGGAACCATTCTATTTTCTCTTAATGTAAAAGAAAACGAAGATGAAGCAGAAGTAGTAGAATTAGTAGAACAACAACGAGAAAGGGATTGCTGTAAAACTTTATAAAGGAAATAGTAGCATAAGGTAAAAAGTTGTGGAAAGGGAAAACAAATATATTCCATGAAATAAGTGCTAAAAAGTGGTCAGGTGGAAAGCTGGGAAAACCAGGGGTAGAGAGTAGGGTTAGCCTCATTGGAGTTCACAATGACTGCTCTTCACTATAGTTTGCTGGGTCATTCAAGCCTGTGTCCTCAGGTTTCAATCCATTAATTTGCAAGGGGAAACTGTTTTCAAATCTCTCTTGAGTGGTTCATCTGCCTTTCCTTTATGAAGCATATTATGATTTGTGACCATTGGACTTATGTAGAAATAAATTCTTTTCAGCCTCTTCCCTAAAAACTGGTTGATTTATATTTAGAAAAATCAAATCAAGTGAGTCCATTCTGGGAGCTGTTTCCAGAGGAGAGTACCTTAGGAATTCAGACATGAGAGTGGGGAGATGCTCCTCTTGAACACATGGCTAACTGTGATTGTCCTTGTTACCTTGGGTCTATCTCAGGTGCAACGCTAGAGGCTGGACCCCAAACATACAATTCACATCTGTCCAGTCACTTAAGACTGATATAAACCCTATAGAGCACTGGTTCTCAACTTGGAGGATCGATACCCCTTTGAAGGTCGAACTACTCAAGGTAATTAGTTTATTGTGCCTACCTGGCCGATAAACACATGTGGGATTGTTTGAAGGGCCGAGGGATAAATGACTCGGTGAGCCTTGCCTTTCTAGTTCCCAGGTCTCTTGCGTTGTGATGGTCGGACCAGGGTGCAGCGGCCTTGGCCAGTTCTCTGCTTAAGCTGACAAGGTTCACTTCCTGCAAGACATCCCCAAGGAGAAGTCGCATGGACCTACCCCAATACAGCCCTGGAGCAGCCGTGGCAGACCCCTTCCAGCACTGAGATGTTTACATGTTCTCTGATTTGGCTTTCCTCCAGTCATTGTGTGTATTTTGTGAGGTGGAGGAGGACTTAATGGATTGGTGTCAGACATGAGGGTTAATCTTGGACTTGTGGGCTTGGGTACCACTGCGTTGGTATATTTTCTCGATGTGTACTTAACCTTTATATAAAACTCTCTCTGATACACGAGTTTCTTTGGATTTGTTTCTCTAAAATACCCAGACAAACACCGTTTTGCAGGGATCGCCTAAGACCATCAGAAAACACATATTTCTGATGGTCTTAGGAACCAAGACACCAATCCTCTATCTGTCTCCAGGCAGATCCTCCCACATGCAAAAAACACCCACATATGAGTAACTGGCGTAATGATATCATAACTCCAACCCAATCACATACACCCCGTACAAATGCAAGTGTGTGTGACAGGGTTAGTGCCATAATGTGCTTTTGCTTACCAGTAACACATGTGTAGAGAGCAGCTACTTTGTAGAGAGCAGCTGCTGTGTTGAAAGTATCTAGTCTGTTAAAAGCAGCTACTGGGTTGGAAGCAGCAATACTGGAAGTAAAACAATACTTCATGAATTATAATTACAGGGTAAATGTAAAATCATGTACTGTGAAATCAACTACTGCAAAAATATGTAAACATCTGAACCATGGGAACTTAATTTGGACGCTGAATTGGAAACTCACAAGGGCAGTTCTACCCTGTCCTATAAGCATCCCTCTGAGTCCATATTGACTCGATCGCAGTGATTGATTTTTTTGTTTGCTTGTTTTATTTTTTTGACAATTCATGATTTATCCATGGGGGCAGAAAACCTCACATGAAAGCAGGTGTAGTAGTTACATAATTTCATATTCACCTGATAAATTAGTCTAGGGGTGAAGGTTAGCCTGTCATTCATGTCACAGCTCCATGATGCTTCCTGGTGGGCTTGACCTTCTCATGAGAATTCTGGGAACTTCCACTCTTTCTCCCTGGAAGTTGGCCAACTTCTTTCTCTCTGCTTCACCTTCACACTGTTCAGAGAGCCAAAAGAGCCACATAGAGACCTGAGCCAGCACTAAGAAAGTCTACCGCCATTGGATACACAAGAATTTTCAGCCACCGACCTGTGATCCTTCTGCATTCAGCATCATTGCATGTGGTGCATGAGTCTGAAGAGGAATATATGGAGTAGTATTGGAGTAATGGGCTAATATCAGACTTATGGACTTGGTCTGGACTGGGCTGAGATGTTTTCTTGATATCCAATTACACTTTGATATAAAGCTCTTTCGTATACATTATGAGTGTCCCTGGATTTGTTTCTCTAGCCTACCCAGTCGAACAGGGCAGGTATTTCAAGAGAAGTCCCCTTTTCTTTGCAAAATCTAGTCTCTGTTTCCCAAGATTTAAGGATATGGCGAGTCCATCAGAACTGGCAACATAAATCAGTTTAATTCAGTAAATATTTGCTGATAAGTGACTTTTTTTTTGATTCCTTATAAAGTTAGGCGACAGTTTTCCATCGTCTGTGGAATGATCTCACCAAATTGGGAAATGTAACAATATTGAAATTCTTGTATCTCCGTTTTCAGCCAGCAACTTTGGAATCTGACTAGAACTTTCATAATGAAATTATCTAGTATAACAGCCATAAAAGAAGCATAGTCTTTATGGATGCAAATTAATAGGGACATGCTTCACTTTGATCTGTCCCATAAGCACTTGTTGTGAGAGACCCAACAGACAAGAGTTACTTGGAGGAATTAAATTTAAAATCCAGACCTCGCAATTTGGAAGAGTCTCTACAAATATTCTGCCCATGCACTTGAAACCATTGGATTGATAGAACCTCTGGTGAGTGATAAATTAAATTAGCAGAGTGGGGAAATCATGATATGCATAATTGAATCGAACTGTCATGTTTAACTGCCCCAATAGCATTCAAGCAAAATAAAACAAGATAAAAGCACAAACTCCAACTCTAAGGACAGTCAAGTTTAACAACTCCCCTCCCCCTTCTCCCATCACGTTTTAGTGCTCCCGCTTGTTTTATATTTAAATTTTGTTACTCTGACATAAAATTTACCTAGAGCATTTGATGCCAGCTACTTCTTTTTTCCTAAAGGCAGTCTTCATACATGACAATGCTTTGGGGAGCAGAATGGCCCTTCACCTCAAAGGTCATTAGTTTCGGTTCTTGCGTCAGCACCATTAACACCGTGGCAGGGTTGAATGGCTGGATGGTTCATGTTAGTGAGGAGGATGCCCCATCTGGGGAATCTGATCACAAGCTTACACAGTCCACGTACGTTGTACATCGTTTTATGTCTCCCATGCACACTCTCGGTGCTGGGAGAAAGTACCGTTTCTGCCCTCAGGTGACTTGGCCATCATTATCAAAGTCTGAGGGCCCATTGTTGCGGGAGGACTATCACTGGCTCCTCCCTGCGCCGCCCCAGGCCCCGCCTCTGGCCCCGCCCCCAGCCTAAACAGCACTCTGGTTCTTCCCTTCCCCAGACACCTGGGTGTGTGCATCCAAGCCAATGGTCCGGTCCAGAACCGCCTCAAAGGTGAAGTGAAGGCAGAGACCAACCCCGCCGGCTCCTCCTAACCCGGGTGCTCAGAGATGGGGTGGAAGTGGCGATGTCCCAGCCGGAAGTGTGGCTTATTGGGCGCGTCCTAGCGTCCTACTTACTGTGCGCTGCATGTGGTGCGAGAGAACCTCCTGGTACCTTAGCTCTGCGTAGTAGCCAGCGCTCCCAGGTGAGGGGCGCTCTTTCCCAAGCATGTGCGTGTGGGCAGCAGCCAGTTTGGGGTACCCTGGTGCACACAGAAGTCCCGCTGGGGTGTAAGCGACCTTTCTCTTCTCCTCACCTTCCCCAGGGGACGCTCCTCTCCTGGTGAGAGGTGAGCTGGTGTCCCATCCCCCAACTTTTGGATTGGTTGGGGTTCTTGGTGGAAATCCCTGTTGGAGAAAGGTAATCCCAGGCTGGGGGTCTTGTCTTCGAGGTTCCCAGGTTCGTTGCCTTGTGGGTTTCTGCTCACCCCCCTTTTCATTGTTTCCATACATCGATACCTTCTCCCAGAGACTCCTTGCACCTCATCAGCTCAACGGTGAGCCCTGGGGTCTGTTGTTTCTCTCACTACGAAGAAGAGCACGCGTCTCCAGAAGCTAGTGGCTGCAGCTGGTGCGCAAAACATTAGGGCTTCCTCCGGAGGTTTGCTAAGACTTGTCACCTGTGCGGTACCTTCTTCTGAAGCAGGGCCGGGGGAGAACCCAAGGTCCAGTTCTAGAAACTCCCTGGCTCTTAGTGCCAGCTGTTGTGTGGCCGCAGGGAGCCTCAGCCTTGTGGGTGTAGAAGTGGTATTCCAGTGCAGCCACCATGCACTGAAACTGATTGGCATTCCCAGGTTGCTGGGCTAAGCCCTTCCAGGACTGGGGCCTCAAGGAGATGGCCCAGTTCGGTGGCTCTTAGTGAACACCTTGGCAGCTGGCAGGAGAAGAAGAGACACACCCTGCCCTAGAAAGATTGGGTTCAGTGACCTGGAACTCAGTCAAAGGGAGACCCAGTATTTTGGGGAAAAGCTTATAGGTCTCTAGAAGGGCCAGAACCCTTCTAGGGTTCGTTGGAAGCCTTTACTAAGGAAAGCATAGGTTTCTTATGTTTACAAAGCTTCCTCCATCTATCTTGCCACCCAGCTGTGTTGTCAGTCTGTGGAAGCTGGCAGCCAGTCCATTGGAGTTATCCAGACCACCCACAAAGATGTGGGGGAACCCTCCTATCAAAAAGAGTACAGATATCCCAAAGACTTACACACTCAAATTGAGCCTGGATTGGATTGGGCTCCTTCTACCCTCCTGCTGCTCTGGCCTCTTTTGCTCTCACCTCTTCTCTCTACCTGTAAGGCTGGCTCTCCCTCCCACTTAGATTCTTTCTGCAGGTTCTGCAGCAGACATTAGAGCTGTTTAACCCCTTCCTCACCAATTCTACTGTAGTTTGTTCATGTTCTCTTATGTAATAGTGGGTCTCATGGATTTTACACATTTTAATTTAGCTAATCCTCTGGCTTTAGACGAAGGGCCAGCTCTAACCTTTCTTACCTAACTATTCTAAACCCCTATGATTTCCTGTTCCCTACAAACCACACCTCCCTCAATAAATCTATAAATTAAAGGTCTCACTCTGTCTCTTATCTCTGTAAAACCTGAGATATGGTGGCCTGCACGGGGAAGGTGGGGGGCTGTCGAGGCTAGGACTGGAGTGGCACTTTCCTTTCCCTAGCCTCTAAAGTTCCTAGCAGCCTTCCTGGACCCCCTTCAAGCCAGTGAGCCTAACAGAGGGATCTCCACATCTTCAGCTAAAGACCCTCTGACAACACATTGGTGAGTGTTAAATCCAAAGCTCCCTACTTCAAGGTCATCTGCTCATTTTCTCTTGGCCTTTCTGAAAATGTCCACGTACCAGAAAGCTTTGCTCAGTCAGATTGTCTTCCCAGCCCCGGGGGCTTAGGTGGTAATTACCCAGTGTAAGGATGCTCTCCTGTTTTACTACCTCATATAACAGAGCTCACATTTTCACTCAGCATTTTAAAATGGGTTGTAAGAATGCTCAGTGTGTTAGTCCAGGTAGGCTAGAGAAATTCATAGAAAGTCGTGTGTATAAGAGGTTTATATAAAGAGAAATTGTACATTAACAAAGCATTCCCACCCAGTCCAGTTCAAGCCCATAAGTCTGATATTAGCCCATATGTCCGATACCAATCCATGAAGTCCCCTTCAGACGTAAGAAACACATGCAATGATGCTGAATGCAGGATAATCACAGGCCAGTGGGTAGAAAGTCTGGATTCAGTGGTGGTGTAAGCATCTCAGCATTGGCAGGGGTCTCCATGTGGCTTCTCTAGTTCCCAGGGCATGGGGTCTATCAGCATAGTATCATGTGTCTGGTCAGTAGAGCGTCTCTAAGAGAGTGAGCCGAGAAAGAGAGAGAGAGAGAGAGAGAGAGAGAGAGAGAGAGAGAGAGAGAGAGAGAGAGAGAGAGAGACTGTCTCCTGCCTCCAAGAAGGAAATTCCGGAATTCCAAAATTGTCAGGAGAAGGCCGTACCCACACAGGGGCCATTGGTTATATTTTGATTGGCAGGCTGGACTCCACCCCTTCAGTCTTAATCATCAAATTGTCAAATGTTTATATAACTACCACACTAAGCAATGGCATAAAATACTTCTAGTTTGTGTACTGGCAAACTTCAATTCACTCGGTCTTAAATCAGTTATTCATAGGGGAAAATTGATTTTCTCATGTAATAATGCATGACTGCAGTACAAATTGGACAACAATTCAAGATGGTCACCAGGTGGTATACTTGATTTTAAATTTTTTCAAGATCTCAATAATTTCTTTTTAATCTACAAAATATATTCTGATATTCCGTATATCCAAGTTTTCTCCTTTGTGCTCAACCTCATTTATTTCAGAATTGTTCCACTATGCAAGTCCTACTGGTTCAGGAGAATGTTCCTCTCTCAGACTAAGAATCAGTCTGTGATCCTTCTGTTCATGATATGCCGCCAATTTCAGTGCCTATTGTCTCTGACCAAACTGCAGCTGTGCCTTCTTTCTCCCCTCCCCTTTACAACCTCCTTCAGGTTTCTCCAACCCACAGGATGCTGCTACATTCTCCCAGTTGCCAGACTGTAACCCTATATCTCTTGCTATAGTGTCTCATTCTTCTTCAGCCTTCCTCCTCACCACCTCCTCCCACTCCTGCCTTGTTTCAACACCCTCCCACCACCTCTGAGCCCACACTCTGTAATCCAGTATCCCCTACCCTGTTACCTCATACACTTTCTACCCAAACTCCTCCCTTGTCCATACCATGATTGTCCAGTCCTCCCACCTCTCTGTCACCAGTTCCCCTCCCACCCTTGCCATGTTATAAGACATCTGACACCTGTCCCCTACTGCCAGCACCATCTCCAACTCTCATTCTTTTATGTCCAGCCCTCTCCAGCACAAAGACAGCTCCTTCAAATCCAAAGCATCCATGCTCAATCCTATCCCCCCTCAGTACCCTCTGTGATGTTGCAGGAGCAGAGAGGCTAGTAAAAATTCAGATCCCTTTTTTGTTAAATTATTTTTCAGGCTTAGGAAAACATCTTAGATGCTATACATTGGACCCAGACACTTACATTAAAGAATTTAAATATCGGCTTTGCAGATGCTGCTGCTTGAATTTTTAGGGTTTCTGGTCCAGCCACGGTCACCCCTACTGTGTTTTTCGACATAGCTGTCAATGGTGAGCCCCTCGGCTGCATCTCTTTCAAGCTGTTTGCAGACAAGTTTCAAAGACAGCAGAAAACTTCCGCACTCTGAGTACTGAGGGGAAAGGCTTTGGTTATAAAGGCTCCTTCTTTCACAGGCGCATTCCAGAGTTCATTTGCCAGGGTGGTGATTTCACATGCCATAATGGCACTGGTGCAAGTCCATCTATAGAGAGAAATTTGAAGATGAGAACTTCATCCTGAAGCACACAAGTCCTGGCACCCTGTCTATGCAAATACTGGGCCCACTACGAACGGTTCCCAGTCAGTTATCTGTCCCGCAAAGACTGAGTGGTTGGATGGCAAGCACATGGTCTTCGGTCTGGTGAAAGAAGGCATGAATATTGTGGAAGCCATGGAGCGTTTTGGTTCCACGAATGGCAAAACCAGCAAGAAGATCACCATTGCTGACTGTGGACAACTCTAATTAAATTTGATCTGAATTTTCATGTTTTATCTTAAGCACCAGACCATTCCTTTTGTAGCTTGAGAAATCACCCTTCTGTTCCCAATGTGCTTGCAGTATCGTTTAATCTTGTGCTCTCCCTCCAGTTACTCAGGTTTCCTACTTTCCTTATTTCTCCTGTGTCTAGCTGGAAAGCAGAGTTAAGTTTATGATTATGAAATAAAAGATAAACAATAAAATAATTTAAATATCTCACTCAGTCATATGATCTTACCTGTCATGACATCCATATGATTTTAACAACTATCTTGACCCCTGAAGATCGGGAGAGAATCTGGATAGCTGCACAAAGAGAGCTGATGAAGGGTATGCCCAGACTGGGTTAAGCCCGTGGACTTCAAGGAAGTTCCCAAGCACAACCCTAATTAGAATTATCAGATGATCATGAGCACCCAATTCTTCAAAATGATATGATTTTCATCTCATTGAGGGCTTGCCAAAAGCCTCAAATAAAGCAGCCAATTATGACAAAATTAGGGAAATCATTTAGGAACCAAATGAAAATTCTGCCAAATTTCTGTCACATCATCTTCCAGAAGGTTTAAATATATGAAAGTAGACCCTACTACACCAAAAGGGATCATTGTACGTCACTCAAATTTCATCTCACAATCAGCTCCAGACATTAAAAGAAACCTTAAAAAGTTAGACTGTGGCCCCAGACTTCACAGCAAGATCGCAGTGCAGCATTCAAAGTTTTCAACAGTAGCGAGGATCAGGAAAAGTTATATAAGCTATCAAGACTTAAGGTTAAATTTCAAATGTTAGCAAGTGCCCTCCAGGACCGAGTGGGTGTATCTAAACTAGTTATTGGGCCGCCCACGAGTGAACCATGAGCACCCTGCTTCAGATGCTCCCACTCGGGGCCATGGGCAAATGTATGTCCTAATTTGTTACCTCCAAGAAAGTAATGTCCATAGTATGAACAGAAAGGTTGCTGGGGAAATGACTGCCCCACTGAACACAAAGTGTGTGGTACAGTTTATTCCACTACACCTCCGGAGCAACCTGCTCAAGATGCCTCAGTAGAAGAGCTGCTTGGCTTGGCCTTGGAGGATTGATGGTACCCAGGGTATAAGGCCCCACTGAAGATCACCCACCTCAAGTCCAGGTAACTACCATTGCCTGAAGTAAGCCCATTTCTTTCCTTTTAGAACCTGCATCTGAGATACGACTTTTTCGTTGTTTCTTTCCTCCTGCAAAGGTCGAGAAGCTGTGCCTGCCCTTTCCTTTTTCCCTTGTTGAAAAATATTTTCAGCTACAAATGTCTATGTTCCTCTTGAAATGGAAGACTTCATACACAAACAAACTGAAGAGTAACTTCTGGACATAATTTCAGATTTGTTCTTATCTGTGTCAGATATAGATTTTTATGAATGTACACCTAGCCTTTCAGTGATTTTATTCTGTTGAGTTTCAGGAGAGGTAAGTTTGGTTGCATTTTGTCAGTGATTACTCTCCTGCTACCCTAGCCACCATCAAGCGATTAGAAGGAAATCAATTTTGTTTGTTACTTACCTCTTTTTTAAAATATTTTATTAGGGGCTCATACAACTCTTATCACAGTACATACATATACAAACATCAATTGTATAAAGCACATCCGCACATTCTTTGCCCTAATCATTTTCAAAGCATTTGCTCTCCACTTAAGCCCTTTGCAACGGGTTCTCTTTTTTTCCCCTCCCTCCCTGCTCCCCCCTCCCTCATGAGCTCTTGATATTTTATAGATTGTTATTTTGTCATATCTTGTCCTATCTGGAGTATCCCTACGCCCCCTTCTCTGCCATCCAGCTCCCAGGGAGGAGGTCACATGTGGATCATTATAATCAGTTCCCCCTTTCCAACCCACTCACCCTCTACTCTCCTAGTATCACCTCTCACACCCCTGCTCCTGAAGGTATCATCCACCCTGGATTCCCTGTGCCTCCAGCTCCCATATGCACCAGTGTACAACCTCTGCCCAATCCAGTCCTGCAAGGTAGAATTCGGATCATGGTAGTTGGGGGAGGAAGCATGCTGGATCTGGGGAAAGCTGTGTTCTTCATCAGTACTACATCACACCCTGACTGACCCATCTCCTCTCCTAAACCCCTCTGTGAGGGGATCTCCAGTGGCCGGTAAATGGGCCTTGGGTCTCCACTCTGAACTTCCCCCTTCATTCACTATGGTATGTATATATATACACATACACATATATATACACATTTTTTTTTGCATGATGCCTTATACCTGGTCCCTTTGGCATCTCGTGATCGCCCAGGCTGGTGTGCTTCTTCCATGTGGGCTTTGTTGCTTCTGAGCTACATGACCGCTTGTTCACCTTCAAGCCTTTAAGACCCCAGACACTATCTCTTTCGATAGCCAGGCAACATCAGCTTTCTTCGCCACATTTGTTATCTACATCTTAAGATATGTTCTGCAATAAAGCAAGTATTGTCGTAAGTCTGTGCTTCTGGGAGATCCTATTGACTTTGACACAAGAGGCTTTAAACTATTAAATATTTTAGAAAAATCTTTATGCAGTTCCAATGTCATCTAAGACATCTTCTCTAGCAAAGTTAAGACTTTGGTGTGTTTCTGTCCTAATGGGAACGCTCTCACTAAAAATATGATATTTATTGTTAATATTACAATTGTGTTGAAGAAAAGTTTACTGTAAGGCCATGTCTGTTACTGTGATTTCTTGTAATATTAATGTGAATGCTTTTTTCTCTTCTCCTTTATTTCAACCCAAATAGTAACTTTCATTATAAAACCAGAAATGAGAAATAACCTAAATGTCTAAAAAGAGATAAATTGTAGTATATGCTTGTTCCTTCTCTAAGATGTTAAGCATTAAAATCAATTCATGCTGACTAGATATAAACTTATGGGTCTATTGCCACATAAATGAAATAAATTGAGTGAAATATGTTAAGCAAATGAGCATACATACTGTCTTAAATCAGCTATATATAAATCGCTTATTGTGTATGAAACAATATGAACAGGACTGTATTCTGTGTATCGCAATCACATAATAAGGAACCATTTCCAAGTAATAATCCCAATGAATCCTTCTGGGAGACTCATTTACGTTTAAGGTGGAACAGTGAGCATTTTGAAAATATTCAGCCATAGTTGCCACTGTATATTAGGAAGATATGCAAATACCGCCCCCCGCCCCTTCTGCTAATAAAATCCACACCATTCCCAACCATACAGCTCTGGGAAAAGATCCTCAGTACCAGAGTCCCCAGGTAAGCCCATTCAGTAGTTTGTATGAACACAGACTTGTCTCACTCAGGTATTTTAACAAGTCATTTTATTGAGAGCTAGTGTGTGGAGCAGGAGACTGGAAATATGTCATGGTTTTCATGACCAGCATATTCTGTGTTTGCAAGTGTCAACACTAATGTGCAACCGGCTGGGTCTGAAGGAGACTTGAGGGAGCTTAAGATGTCTTTGAGATTCTTTTGTGCAATCTCTGGATTCACTTTCAGTAGCACTGCTGTGACCTGTATCAGTCATGCTCCAGGCCTACAGTGGGTTTCACATATTAGTACTGTTGCTATCGCATATTATGTAGATTCCGTGAAGGCTGGTGTACCATCTCTAGAAACATTGCCAAGAACACACTGTATCAGCGAATGGACAGTCTAAAAGTCAATCACAATTCCATGTATTACGGTGGGTAAGACACACGGAGGGAAGTCAGTGTGAGTACAGATATGAACCGCCCATGCAGGGAGGGAGCTGTGTATTGTAGGGTGCTGTAAGGGCCTGAAAAGAAGGAAGCATTCTGACTCTGGAGCATTTGGAGAGGGAGTTTCAAGTCAGGTTTCTTACTTTGATCCAGGGTTCTTCATCTCATAGTTTCCCACTTGGAATCTATATTGTTTATGATTCAGTGCCTACCCTTAATATTTGTGGATTCAAAGTTGTAAGAAGAGAAAACATTCTGTTGGAGAGGAAAACAAACAAATGAGCTTGTTCTACAGGGAGTGTATATTACTCTGTCAGGGGTGATCAGCATATGTCTTGAGGTCAGTATGTTAGTCTGGGTGGATTGTAGAAATCAATTCATAGGCACTTCTATGTGTATAGAAAGAGCTTTATAGAAGCAGCAATTGTAAATTGAGAAAGCATACCAGCCCAGGACAGATCAAACTTATAAGTCCAATAGTAGTCCATATGTCTGACACCAATCTGTAAATTCCTCTCGATTCATGCAACATATGCAACAACGCTGAGTACAGGCAGATCACAGGCTAGTTAGTGGGTGGAAGGTCTTGTGGATCCAGTGGCCTTGAAAGCATCTTAGTGCTAACATGGGTTTCCATGGGACTCCTCCAACTCCAAGGCTCTGGCTGCTATTTGCGTAGCTCCATGTGACTTGTGAACAGGAATGCCTCGCATGGAGAGAATGTATGTGGCCTCTAGTGAGATGTTTATCTTATTTGCACCTCCAAATTAGGTCATTTAGCTGCAAACTGATTGACAGGCTAGAGTTCATTCCTTTGCAAGTTGACAGGAAATCACTTAACTGCCACAGTCGAATAGCTTTCAGGCAGACTCAGTGAAGTTCCTGGGTAGTGCTAACTGTTAAGGACTCAACTAATGGCTGTAAAGTTGGTGGTTTGAAAATTGGTGTCATTTATTCAAGTATAATATATTGAAAAAAGTTGCTTTTCACCCAAACTAAAAGTCTGCTAAAACTGATCATTTCCAACTCCTAGTAATCCTATAGGACAGATGAGAACTTCTCATATAAGAATACCAAGCCTGTAGTTCCTTATGAGGTTATTCTACCAAAAATTTCTCCCACAGAGCAGTTGCTGGGTCTGAATGATTGACTTTTCATTTAACTACTGGGCAAGTCACCACTGTACAACCATGGTAGGTAGTTCTTACCTATCCATTCAAGTGAAAAATTTAAAATATTATATTCTGTCAAATAATCATTATAGTTTAAAATTATATATTTCCGAATGTCTTGCTGTTTTTCTTCCTGACTCTTCCCCTAGATCAAGGATCAGCAAATTTCTTTTTTGAAAAAGGCCTGAAAATCATACTTTATGATTCCACTGGTCATATACTCTTGGAGACTATTACTGAACCCAACTGACGGAGTGTGAAAATAGCAGCAAGCAGTAGAGAAGGACATAGCCGTGTGCTGATAGAATTTTATTCACAAAGAGAGACTCTTGGCCATGAGCCTGTTAACCAAAGCCCTATCTGAAGGTCTGCATAAGTAACAGACAACATTCTTCCTTAAAACAATTTTATTGTAACTTCATGTACATATGCTTCAATTCAATAATTCAGTCATATCAAGAATAGGTGTAGAGCTGTCTATCTTCTCTGCACCAAGAGCAACTCCCCTGACACTACTCCTCATCCCCTAAAAATGTATGCCTGCACCAAATTCATCTCCACCCTTTCCCTGGTCAGGAACACCTCCCAGTTGTTGACTCGACCCTTGTCTGTGTAGGTGCCGAAATAACTGGAGACACTGACAGATGAGCACTTCATCAGCTCGAGAGTCCCACATTCCCTGACCTCACTGATCCCTTGTCGAAGCTTCTAGTCAGCACCATCTCAAGGGACATTGACACAGCAGCCAAGCTCATTGGAGCCGGGACTGGAACAGTTGGAGTGGTGTCTCTGGAGCCGGCATTGGGACTGGGTTTGGGAGCCTCATCCTTGGTTATGCAGGAACCCCTCTCTGAAGCAGCAGCTATTCTACATCATCCTGGGCTTTGCCTTATTGATGGCTTTTAATGTAGGGGTTTTTAATATAATATTCACATGTAATACACTTACATAGTTAAATCACTTTTTAAAAGAATTGTAAATATATATATATATATACCTATATCATAACAAATTCTTATGTTCCCTCCCCCTCTTGCATTCATTGCTTGCTCCCCAAATCCCCTCACCCTCCTGACTCCTTTGCTCCCCACATGCCCCAGACCAATGTATCAGTTATTGTCTCTAAGTATCCACTCCTTCTGTGCTTAACACACTTGGAAACCCAATAGAAACAATAAAACACATAGAAACAATAAAACACAAAAACAAAACAGCAGGAAGAGAATAAAAACATTATAAAAATGAAAGTAAAGAGTAAGAAAGGAAAGTTCACCTTCAGTATTTTAAAGTCCAGAGGTGGGTGGGGATCTGTTGTAGAACAAGTGAGAAATACTTGACCCTAGAGCAAATTCAGGTTGGGTCAAGAGGTAGGTCAACTGACCAAGTATCATATTATGCCATGGTCTGATCCACTATGATCAAGTTTGCAGTCATCTCTGTCTGATAATAAAGCTTGTCAAGAGGATCTGCCAAAGGCCTAATATGACTAGATATTCTCCAGATGGACTTTGAGTTCCCACTGTCCACTTAGCCTTTAACAAAGTGGAGGTTCACAATTGTAGCTCTGAAACTTTTCCCTTCATCATATTTGTATTTTGTTGTCACCATCTTTGGATCACACAGGCTGATGTGCTTCTTCAGTGTGGACTTACTTGACGCCTCACTTAGACTGGTGCTTGTTTGATGACAAGACCTTTAAGACCCCAGATAATCGATAGCCTTGCGCCATTTGCTTTCTTCACCACACTTTGCTCTAATGCCCTTATCTTTAGTGATCTCCCCATGAAGGCGAGGATTGTGCAGAGCCATGTTATAAGATCCTGTCCTCAGAATAAGATCACCTAGAGCACTGATCTAGCTAAATCTTGTCACAAACCATGGGCACTTCTATCGAGTACCTGGAAAGTGACAGGTGAGACTCCACAACCACCAAGGTAGATGAGGAGGACGAAATGAGAAGAGTAGTGGGTGCTCCCCCCTTTTTTGTATGCTTTATTTATTTATTTTTAAAATATTTTATTAGGGGCTCATACAACTCTTATCACAATCCATGCATATACATACATCAATTGTATAAAGTACATCTGTATATTCTTTGCCCTAATCATTTTCTTTCTTTTTGGTACATTTTATTAGGGGCTCATACAACTCTTATCTCAATCCACACATATACATGCATCAATTGTATAAAGCACATCCGTACATTCTTTTCCCTGATCACTCTCAAAGCATTTGCTCTCCACTTAAGCCCTCTGCATCAGGTCCTCTTTTTCTTCCCCTCCGTCCCTGCTCCCCCCTCCCTCATGAGCCCTTGATAATCCACAGATTGTTATTTTGTTATATCTTGCCCTATCCTGAGTCTCCCTTCCCCGCCTTCTCTGCAGTCCATCTCTCAGGGAGGAGGTCACATGTGGATCCTTTTAATCAGTTCCCCCTTTCCAACCCACTCACCCTCCACTCTCCCAGCCTCGCCCCTCACGCCCCTGGTCCTGAAGGTATCGTCCACCCTGGATTCCCTGAGCCTCCAGCGCTATTATTCTATCTTTCTGTATTTGTTTATAGTTTCTGTTATTTGTTTCCTGTTTGGAGCACAGAAGAAGTGGATACATAAAGACAACCACTGAGGCAATGGTTTATCTGGAAGGGGAGGGAGAAGGTAATTGGGGAGTGATCAGAGGGTGCGGGAGGCAGGAGGAAACATTAGAGCTGATTGTGATGATGCATACGGAACTCTTTTTAGGTCTGGTTTAACAAGGGAAGTGTGAAAATTATATCAAGAAAATTATTTTTAAAAAGAAACCAAACATTTTTCTGTGCGTGAAGGAGGAAGAATTTTTGCTTAGGGGACAGTGAATTCATTTTAATGGGTGTGTAGCAATTCACAGAAGAATAAAAATAATAGTTGTACAACATAAAAAGAATGGTCAGTGGCACCGAAGCACACATGTAGAAGTTGTTGAATTGGTAACTGCTTTCTTGAGTATATTTTTGCAAAATAAAAAGTTACATAAATGATAATGATTATGGGGGAGAAAATAATGTAAAATTGATTGTGGTAAGGATTATACAACCCTTTTGATATGGTTGAATTACTGAATTGTATATTATGTGGATAAATTATCAATAAAATGTCATTTTGTTATTTTTTAAGAGAAGTGGATGCTCAGAAATAGTCATCATTTTACCCTCACTTTACCCAATAGCCTGAATCTCTCATAGACTAACCTTGTCCTTAGGATAGGATGGAGCTACCAAGAAAGAAGGTCACCAAGGAAAATGGCATCCTCGGGAATTTCCTTCATTGTGGCTCACAGCTCAGGCCAACCACGTGCATTTCTACCAAACTGCCCATGGTTTTCAGGGAGGACTTGTTTGTCCACAGTCAGTGTGAATGATGAAGAGGAGAGATTGAATCACAGAACGCGGGTCAGGAACATCCCCTCCAGGGGCCATTGCTCAGCCTTTCCTACTCAGAGCCAACCTTCTGCTTCCACAAACACAGCACACGTGGATCACCAGCAGTGTAAAATATGGCAGCACAACTCAAACTCATATTCTTCCCATGTTGATCAGAGATACCTGTGGCGGTGACACCCTTCTGGATTCTTCTTGGTGACATGGATGTCTTACCCTGTGAGCACCTTGAACATCAAACACAGTGCTTTTCATCTTAGAACTCTTTTAAATTAGATCTCCTCTGTACTCCTAGGTGTAATGGTGCAGGTAGAGCTGCTACAGACCAGTGATGGGCTCAGAAAGCTTTCTCAGAGGGCTATGTCTCACTGCCATGTCTGCAGATAGCAAGTTTCTAGATCTATCAGGCTCTGGGAAACAAAGCGTGTGTTATGTGGCAAAGAAGCCTAGTGATGACAATTTTAGCAACAGCCCCGTCTTCAAAATCAACACACTGCAACCATGATAGCTCAGCCAGCTAAGCATGTTTTAGCAATAATCTGAAACCTGGAGACACTGGCATGTATTATGTGGGAAAAGTACCAGGAGGCACGGTGAAAGGAACGTGGACAAACATCTCAAGCGTCAGGAGACCAAGAGGGCAGCAGAGGGAGCTCAGGGTACAGGGGACACAGTTTTTGCCATGGGAGCAAGGACAGGGGTGCTGAGTGCTTGTTTCCTCTTGTGTCTAGACTTTCCCAATTTACCCAAGCCGAGAGCCTCTCCGGGAACTCCTCCGGAAGGGCAGTTCAAATATCTCTTATTTTCCTGCCCTGAAAATGAAAATCCATCGTTCTTCCTGAGAAGACAGGGAGAAACACATCAAACTTGGGATAAGTTGAAATCAATCCCAGAAGGCCCAGTGTTCTCTCAATGTCATTAAATTCTGCCCTCAATGTGCTTCTTTCAACACATTCCGTTTCTCTCCACTGTTGTATTTTTCCCCAAATGCCAGTTGGTTGAAACTGTATGTGTGCACATCTGACGCCAAATATCTTTTGAAGAGAAAACAATTCAAAACAAAGCATGATTTTACAATTCCTGAAATAATTTATACTTAAATTATTAAGTGCCGGGAGGCACTGAACTGCAGAGTGTCTGCTGGGAGAGAGGCGTAGTCTCAAAGTTTTTGGCATTTTCAGGGCCCCAGTTGGGAGGCGTGGTCGACCATACTGGTTAAACCCATTGGCTGAATCAAGCCCATCTGACCTAGATGGCGTCTCAACCAGGTGTGCCGGCTTCCTCTCACAAAGACCTGAATGTGAGCATGCCCTTTAGCCTTAAGCAGCTTCCCACTTCCTGTAAGGGTCGAGAGAGGCTTTGGCACGTAGAGTGACAGCCCATAGTTCTGCCTCACAGCATCAGTGTCTAAAGAAGACATGGGTGTTGGAGAGTGTGGGGCAATGATGATACTCTCGGGTGGACCTGATGGTTTCAAGGAACTCCATACTGCCCAGTCCTCGACACACAGGATAATTCCATACTGTCCAGCCCTCGACACACAGGATATACGGGAGCCTCAGTCAGGGCAGGAGCAATGAAGGCTGGAGGGAGAGAACACTGGGCTCAGAAATGCTGGGTTTTCCTTTGGCCATTCACACACACCTTTTAGGAAAAGAGATCTCTCATTGCAGCCTAACACACAAATAAGTTCAAAAGAAGAATTACCCTACAATGGCCTCAGAAGAAACAAAAGAACCTCTATTGATAAACACAGGGTTCCCTCCTATGCAAATCATTCTGCAGGCACTAGGTTAAAATCCCAGCCTTGGGTACTGAAAGCTATCAGTTCTCTTCTGACAGGGCTGTGGGTCCCTTGGGAAAGCAGAACTGTGGTCTAAAGATGCCATTTCTGTGAGTTCTGTGCCTGGTGACAGTTCCTCAACCTGAGGGTCTCATATATCAGTGTTGATTCTATGGGGATGGTTGTAACTGCAAGTGACTGACATATTCCAATTATTTTTATTTACAGGCGTCCTGTCCCAGGTGCCGCCTCAGGAGTCAGGGCCAGCACTGGTGAAACTCTCCCAGAAGCTGTCCCTCACCTGCACTGTCTCTGGTGTCTCCATCACCAGCATTGGTTACGACTGGAACTGGATCTGCCAGACCTGAGAGAAAGGACTGTGGTGGATGAGATACAGAGATTATGATGGTGGTACAGATTATAACCCGTCATTCCTGAGCCGACTTTCCATCACCAGAGACACATGGAGGAATCAGTTCTCCCTGCAGCTGAGCTCCGTGACTGCTAAGGACACCGCCATGTATTACTGTGCAAGGAACAGTGAGGGAAGTCAGTGTGAGCCGACACAAGCCTCCCCTGCAGGGAACACATTGGGCAGCAGGGGGCGTGCAGGACCCACTGAACACACACACCCAGTCCTAGACAGACACATGCATGACAGGGAGGATTTCCTGTTGAATGAGGGTTTCCTCTCTTACCTCTCAGCCACACCAGGGACAATTTTTTTTCTCTCCACTCACCTCTAAATTTTAATTTCCTCCCTGCATACTTGAACGGAGGAACAAATATTAAAGTTACTCTGATCCTTCGTACTCATCTTGTATGACCGAGTTTCCTTCTCTACAAACTGATTATCATGGTCATTCTCATACTATCTGTTACTCAAAATCTGTTGACAATGAAATACAGGCACGCACAGATTCATGAGTGCAAAGCATGATTTCAAATGTCCTGAGCTCGCTGATCTATTACAGCCCGGGCAGGCCTCTGGAGTTCTTTCTACAATGCTCCCTGTGCACTGTGTGTGATAATTGACTAAAGATCTCTAAGTCTGAGAAAATAAATGGGTGACTTCTGGGGCTAAACTTGTGGCATATCCTTCATAATGCTTGCTCTCCACTGTCTCCCTTGATGCAAAAACAAGTGTTCCAGGCACAGAGGGGAACAGGTGAACTGGAATGAGCTGTCTGGTTCGCGGACTCCTTTGTAAGATTACTCATTGGAGTCCCAAGGAAGTGAACGCTTGTTGGAATGAAAACTTTGATTTCCAAAAGAAAGCAAATGTGTCATAAGAGGAGGACATTCCACACTCATATCTCAGAATGCTTTTTAGAACTGAGAATAGTGTGACTTCACACGTATTTTGAATCTGTGATCAGGGGAACTGGTTCCTAGAGAAAGGACATCCTGTTTGGTAGAGTGTCAGCAAAACAGAGGAAAACGCTCAGTTAGAAGCACAGACAGAGTGGCTGCAAAAATGGTATCAAACTTAAGAGCAAGTGAGGATGGTTCAGGACTTGGAAGTTTACTTATTTGCTGTAGGTCTTCATGAGTAAAAGTGACTCTAAAACACCCAGCATCTTTGATGGCCTGAGGTGCAGAATGGTCAGCTAAGTGTAATTACCTAAAATAATCTGAAACCGTTTTTTAAAATTTTAAATGTTAAATAATTTTAAAATTATTTAACATTTAAAATTTAATAAATGTACCAGTCCTAATTAAATTACAGCTATATGTTTTTCAATCAGGAGAACAAAGTATAATAAATAACTAATATATAATATATGCAAATAAAGGTTATTTACAACTCCACTACCCTGGTGGCATAGTGGATTTCACATTGGGATGCTAAGTACAAGGTAAGCAGTTCAAAAGCATCAGCCACTCCAAGGGAGACAGATGAGGCTTTAAAAAGATTTACAAGGAATGTAAATTATATAATCCAAATCCAAAGAAGCCAATAGTATCAGAGCTTAAAAAACAAAACCAAAAATTTTTAAATAGTATCAGAGCTTAACTTGTGAGATTCTGGCATGCAGAAGGCCATGGATGACAGTGGAAGCTCAAAATACACTTGCAGGATCTCCACAGGGAATACACCTCCTGTGATTTCCCTCTGACCGTAACTGAGGGGTGGAAAAAGCTGGTGATCAGAGAGTATTGGAGAGATGACTATAGAATTTCAGAGTGACACATCTGACTTTGATGGTTAAAACTTTTCACTTGATCTCTCCTTTTATGAATTTTGTGCTGAATCTGGGTTTTAACATTTTATGTGATTTTTTACAAATTTAAGGGATTAATTCTGCTGTGTTTTGTTATTGTTGGTAGCACTTTTGATCCTCATATATTTTTATATGTTTCTTAATGTATGAAGCACAGGGTGGGTGACTCTACAGAATAAGGGTTCCTGGGGGTTTCAGCAAGAGAGATGGGGGAGTTAATAGGAGTTGAAGAAGGAAAAAACATGTTTTCTAACTCTAAAACACTGCTGGGTACAATTTAACTGTAGAATGGGATGATGTCTGGATTAGGTCTTAATAAAAGGGTTTTTGTTTGAAAGAAATAAAATGTTAAAACATATTAGTTTAGAGATACCGGAAGATGGCCGACAGGGACACCCGCATACTCTGAGAGCTCCTCCAAAGAAAGCGGGATTGGCGACCAGGTAGCTGAATAGTAAGAGTCTGGTGAGTGAAATATCCCCCTGGGACAGCACCCCAGTCCTACCCCACGTATTTGTCCGGAGCAGGGGTCTAGGTGAAAGAGGACCGGACTAGTGGGACATCTCTGGCCACTAAGCTGCCGTGAGCTCACTGGCGACCGGCTTAGGCTCCATCCCCAAACCCGACGCCAGCCCAGAGCCACTTGCCTGCCCTGCCTACTCCAGCGGCCCACTCCCCACTCCCCAATCGCGGATCTCCACTGGGAGAGAAGCTTTCCTCTCCCGCAGTTCCCCTCTCCCCGCAGGGCAGCGATCTGCCCTCGGGCCCACGTCCCTCCCTCCATTCATCCAAGCTCAGGGGAGCGGACCCGCGGGTTGTCTGGCGACCCCCACGGGGGACCATCCACCCGCACCGCTGCCGCGGACCTCTCCACCTGCCCTCCGTGCGCTGGCCTCCCACCCCCGCCCGCCCCCGCCAGCCCCTGGCAGCCTAGCGCCAGCTCCACTCCTGGCGGGGACCCTGCGCTGAGCACTTCCCGCCAACAGGAGCCATAGCTCAACCCGCGCCTGTCCCGGACCCTGAGCTTCCACGGAGCGCCGCGCCCCGCGCTGTAGAGTCTGCCCACCAAGGGCCCCCCCCTGCGCAAGGCACAAGAGTAGGTGCCCTCCCCAGGGTGCTGAGCCTGAGCAGAGGAAGGGCGCCATTGCCCCCTGCAGTTTCGCGCCAAGCCTCCTTTGCCGGCGCCATTACCCCCTGCGGTTTCGCGCCAAAAGGGCGGAGAGCGAACACCATTGTTCCCTGCAGTGTCCCGCAGCTGCCTGCGCAGCTATCCAAGGGGCCTCCCCGCGCCCACTCACAGCCCGGGCAGATCAAACACTCCACCTGCAGGGGAGCCTGGGTCTCGGCTTTGCAGTCCCTGAGGAGCCCTCAGTGAGCTCCAGCCAGCTCTCACCACCTGGGGCCCTGTTGGGTCCCCAGTGCCAGCCCTAAGCCTGACGCAGCCCGCCCCAGCCACCCCAGGAGACGGCACAGTGGCCTGAGCCTCCACACAATAAGGTTACTCCTGTCTCCCAGAAGCATGGGGCCTATTAAAGGATCAAGGAAAAATCAACAGACCACATCACTCCCAACAAAAAAATCAGAAAAACGAGGCACTTTAACAGACCTAACGTCACTCATAGAAGAAACAGATATAGATCAGCCACAAAAGGAAATCTTCAGAACTCTGCTTGCAGTAATACAGGAGCTAAGAGAAGCAAACCAAAATAAGGATGCAACGATAGAAGGGATGAAATGCACAATAGAGGGGATGAATACTATCCACCAAAAGGAACTGCAGAAACTAACAGAGGAGGTAGCAGAGGCCACACAAAAGGTCACAGAAGCTATATCTAGGCTTGAGGAGGCTGAGAACCGTATCAGTGAACTCGAGGACGCTCAAACCAAATGAAGCAAGCGAGAAAAACAATCAGATAGGAAAATTAAAGAAACAGAAGACAGCCTGAGATCAATGACAGATGCTATGAAGAGGAATAATATTCGAATAATCGGTCTACCGGAACACAACATAACACACAAATCGACCGCCAAGATAGCAAAGGAATTCCTGGAAGAAAATTTCCCCAACCTAACAAAGGAGAATCCGACTCTCATACAGGAAGCAGAGAGGACGCCGGCTAAGCTAAACACCAAGAAGAACACGCCAAGGCATATAATTGTAAAATTATCCAACTTAGAGGAAAAAGAGAAAATTCTACGAGCATCAAGAGAAAGGAAGACAGTCACATACAAAGGAGCGCAGGTAAGGATATGCTCAGACTTATCAGCTGAAACCATGAAGAGGAGGAGAGAATGGAGCAACATCTTCCAAAAACTGAAAGATGAAAATGCCTCCCCCAGAATCCTATACCCTGCCAAGTTATCTATTAAGATAGAGGGTAAGATAAGGGTCTTCCAGGACAAGGAAGAACTCAAAAAATATACTGCAAGTCACCCGACCCTGCAGAACATACTGGCTGACTCACCATGGCCAGAAGATCAAGCTCCAACTAGAACCACCAGGAGACCACCATATAGCCCATCTCCATCTAGAAGCCAACTTACCAGCAACACGTACCAGGACAACACGGTCTCAGATGGAAAAGAGGACAGGATAGAAACCCTCCACTCAAACGCAGTACACTGATATGAAGGAAGATAGGCAAAGACCCAAAACACAAAACAGAATATGGCAACCATGAAGCCAGAGATTGTAATAGTCACTTTGAATACAAATGGGCTCAATTCATATGTTAAAAGAAAGAGGCTGGAGGATTGGATTAGAAAACATAACCCATCAATCTGCTGCCTGCAAGAGACACACCTTAAGCAAGCAGACAAGCATATGCTGAGAATAAAGGGCTGGCAGAAAGTTTACCAAGCAAATGGTAACTCCAAGAAGGCAGGAGTGGCTATCTTAATCTCCGACAAAATGGATCTCAAGATCCAAAACATAAAAAGAGACAAAGAGGGACATTACATAATGCTCAAAGGCTCAGTAAACCAGGAAGCAATAAGCATACTGAATATTTACGCACCTAATAATGGTGCGGCAAATTTCGTCAAACAAACTATTAAAAAAATGACAGAAGAAATCACGGAAGCAACAATAATAGTGGGGGACTTCAACACTCCACTATCAGAGAAAGACAGGTCACAGGGAAAGAAGCTCAGCAAAGAGGCCAGAGAGCTAAACAATGTAATTAGGCAACAGGGCCTGATAGACATCTATAGAGCCTTTCATCCAAAAGCAAAAGGTTTCACATTCTTCTCCAATCCACACGGATCTTTCTCAAGAATAGATCACATGCTGGGGCACAAGGCCAGCCTGAGTAAATTCAAACACATAGATATTATCCAGACGTCTTTCTCAGACCACCATGCCATAAAGCTGGAGATTAATAGAAGGGCACCCAGAAAAGCAAGGGCCACCAATTGGAGAATAAACAACGATCTCCTGCGACATGAATGGGTTAAGGTCCAGATCAGAGAGGATATCAGGAAATTTCTAGAAACTAATGAGAACGAGCATACAACATATCAAAACTTATGGGACACTGCAAAGGCAGTTATCAGAGGTAGCTTGATATCACTGAATGCATACATGAAAAAAGAAGAAAGGCGTATGACAGATATGTTAACACAAAACCTCCAACAACTAGAACAGAGTCAACAGAACTACCCCTCCAATAGCAAGAGAAAAGAAATAATAAAAATCAGGGCGGAGTTAAACCAGTGGGAAGACAAAAGAACAATGCAAAGGATTAACGCAACTAGAAGCTGGTTTTATGAACGAATTAATAAAATTGACACTCCCCTGGCAAAGCTTACCAAAGATAGAAAGGAACAATCATCAATAGCCAGGATGAGGGATGAATCGGGGGCAATAACAACAGACCCCAATGAGATAAAAAGGATAATCACAAAGTACTATGAAGGTTTGTATTCTAATGAATTCAGAAACCTGGAAGACATGGATAAATATTTAGAAAAACAATCTATCCCTAGATTATCTGAGACAGAGATCAAGAACCTCAACAAACCCATAGCGAAGGAAGAAATAGAGAGTGTCATCAAAAACCTACCAAGGAAAAAGGCCCCAGGACCAGATGGCTACACAGCAGAATTTTACCAAACATTCAGGGAAGAGCTGACACCGATCCTCCACAAAGTATTCCAGAACATAGAAAAGAACGGCAAGCTCCCAAACTCATTTTACGAAGCCAGCATTACTTTGATACCCAAACAGGGAAAAGACCCCACAAGTGTAGAGAATTATAGACCAATATCTCTAATGAACATAGATGCAAAAATCCTTAACAAAATATTGGCCAATAGAATACAAAGGAACATCAAACATATCATTCACCACGACCAAGTAGGATTCATCCCAGCGATGCAGGGATGGTTTAACATCCGAATATCCATCAATATCATACACCACATCGAGAAGAAAAAGGATAAAAACCATATGATAATATCCATAGATGCAGAAAAAGCATTTGACAACATCCAGCATCCATTCCTAATCAAAACACTCATGAAGATAGGATTGGAAGGTAAGTTCCTCAAGCTCATACAAGCTATCTATGAAAGACCAACAGCCAACATCATAGTCAATGGAGAAAAGACAAGAACAATACCACTGAAAAAGGGTACAAGACAAGGATGCCCCCTGTCCCCTCTTCTATTCAATATCGTTTTGGAGGTTCTGGCTAACAACATAAGACAGCGGAAGGACATCAAAGGGATCCAGTTGGGAGAGGAGGAGGTGAAACTATCGTTATTTGCAGATGACATGATCCTATACATTGAAGACCCCCAAAACTCCACAGTTGGAATACTTACAGCAATAGAGGAATACGGAAGGGTAGCAGGATACAAGATCAATAAACAGAAGTCGGTAGGGTTTCTATACACATCGGACAGGGCCATGGAAGAGGCGATTAAGAGGGAAGTACCCTTCACAGTAGCCAAGAACAAACTGAAATACCTAGGAATATACTTAACAAAAAATACTAAAGACCTATCTAAGCATAATTATAAAACCCTATTACAGGAAACCAAAAGTGACCTTCACAAATGGATGAAGCTCCCCTGCTCATGGTTAGGTAGGCTGAACATAGTAAAGATGACAGTTCTTCCTAAAGCACTCTACAAGTTCAATGCTATACCAATCCAATTACCATCAACCTTCTTCAAAGAATTGGAAAAACTGACCACCAACTTCATATGGAGAGGGAAGAAACCCAGAATTAGCAGAGAACTCCTCAAGAAGAAGGACACAATTGGAGGACTCGCCCTACCTGATTTTAATGCCTACTACATAGCTGCAGTGGTCAAAACAGCATGGTACTGGCACAATGATAGACACTCAGACCAGTGGAAAAGAATAGAAAGCCCAGGAGTAAAATCATCAGCATATAGACAACTGATCTTCGACAAGGGTCCCAAAAACGTCAAGTGGGAAGCAGATGCCCTCTTTAATAAGTGGTGCTGGAAACAATGGATATCCACATGTAGAAAGTTGAAACAAGACGTCTACCTCACCCCATGCACAAGAATACACTCAAGGTGGATCACAGATCTAGAAGTCAAACCCCAAACCATCAGGACCATTAAGGAGGGAATCGGGACTAATCTCAGAGCACTGGCCCAGGGAGCACATAGGCTCACTGCAACAGGGAAGGGGACACACACAGGTGATCTGGAAATCGACAAATGGGATCTAATAAGAATAAAACACCTGTGCACCTCGAAAGACTTTGCCAAGAGGGTGACAAGGCAACCCACAGACTGGGAGAAGATTTTTAGTAATGACACGTCAGACAAAGGGCTCATTACTAAAATCTACAACACCATCATGACCTGCAAAAAGAGGAAAACAGTTAACCCCCTAAGGAAGTGGGCAAAAGAAATGAGAAGAACTTTCACTAGAGAGGAGATCAATATGGCCAATAAATATATGAGAAAGTGCTCGAAGTCCCTTGCCATAAGAGAAATGCAAATCAAAACAACCATGAGATACCACCTAACACCCCTCAGATCAGTAAATCAGAGAGCAACAAGTGTTGGAGGGGCTGTGGTGAAATAGGAACCCTCCTCCACTGCTGGTGGTCGTGCAGATTTGTACAGACACTGTGGAAAGCAATCTGGTGATACCTAAAGAAAATGGAAATTGATCTACCTTATGACCCAGCCATCCCTCTACTGGGCATATACCCGGTTGAAGCAGCAAATAAAACACGACCAGTCATATGCGCTCCAATGTTTATTGCGGCACAATTCACAATAGCAAAGACTTGGAAACAGCCTAAGTTTCCATCGATAGACGAGTGGATTAGCAAACTTTGGCACATACACACAATGGAGTATTATGCAGCACTAAAAAGCACCGATGAGCACATGAAACACGTTATTTCATGGGAAGAGCTGGAAGGAATTATGTTAAGCGAGGTAAGCCAGACCCAAAGGGACAGGTACAACATGAGTCCCCTGAGGTAAGTACAATCAGCATGACAGAAATGGGGCATTAATCCACCCAAGGGGAGGGTATGGTTTATATCTCCACAGGGAAAGTGGGACCAGACTTCAACCCAGTGTCGCAAGGTGTGAATGCAATATCCCGGCGTGGAGGACGGAACCGGTGGAGAGGTCTGGGAGGCTGGCCCCAGCACCATAAATTAAGTGGATTCCTGCCCCTCCCCCGAAAAGAACTTGTTCCAAAGGACGACATTGACCCTGCAGCTATGGGAGATGGACATATTTGATCAGAGCACACGGGAGCAGATGAAGGGGCAGGAGGAGAGAGTGGAGCACAGCCTGGCCCACCAGGCCGTGATGATGATGTTCCTGAGTAGAGCAGCCAGTCCACAGAGAGAACAACATGGCTGGCCCTACTATGAGACATGATGCCCCTCAGTGACTAAGGCGATACAGGGGACAGCACCGGAGACACAGTGTGGGAATTGCACCTGACCTGATCCCACCACACCGAGGCAAATCACTGGGGGAGTGCAGCGGAACAGCAAGGGAATGGAGTGGCAAGGTCCCCAGGGAATGCTGAAAGTGGACTTTGGGGCCAGGGCGTGGTGCCCCAACAGACTGGACTGGAAAACGCTCCTAAGGGCCAGCAAAGATCCCTGAACTAACTACAAGCTTTTCTCTTGTGAACTGTTTTGTTCTGTTCTTTTTCAGTGGTTTGTTTTGGTTGTTTTGTTGTCTGGTTGTATACTGTTGCTTTGTGTTCCTCTGTCTAGTTTTCGTGCATGTTAGTGACTCCACAGGTCTGTCTGAATAGGACAGGCTGGATGAACTATCTGGATGAAAAACAACGGGACCGACAGTTCCGGGGGGACTTGGGGTGGGGGGTAGGGGGGGTAAGGAAGTGGTGTTAACAAACCCAGGGACAAGGGAAAAACATGGGACCCCAAAGGGTAGAGAAGGGGGAGTGGCAGGCCTGATGGGAAATGATCAAGGGTAAGGTTGCTTAGAGAAGAGGTATACTCTAGCCCAGGTGGCGATGAAGCATGGTAGTAGGGCAGGAGGAAGGTCAAGGGAGATGGAGGAAAGAGCTAGGAGTCAAAGGGCATTCATGGAGGTCTAGACAAAGACATGTACACGCAAATATATATAGGAGGTTGGGGAAATAGATCTTTGTGTCGATATTTATAGGTCAAGTATTAAGGTGGCGGAAGGACCTTGGGCCTCTACTCAAACACTCCCTCTATGCATGAATACCTTCTTTTATTAATTTGGAACTCTATGATGCTCACTCTCCCGACACAACGGCTGGAGCCAAAGTGGGTGAACAAGTAAATGTGGTGAAGAAAGCTGATGGTGCCCGGCTATCAAAAGAGATAGTGACTGGGGTCTTAAAGGCTTGAAGATAAACAAGCGGCCATCTAGCTCAGAAGCAACAAAGTCCACATGGAAGAACACATCAGCCTGTGTGATCGAGTGGTCCCAAAGGGATCAGTTTCCAGGCATCAAAGAACAAAAAATCATATCATAGACTACACACCTCCATGATAGGATCGCTGAAGACAAATGGGTGCACAAGCAAATGTGGTGAAGAAAGCTGATGGTGCCCGGCTATCAAAAGAGATAGTGTCTGGGGTCTTAAAGGCTTGAAGGTGAACAAGCGGCCATCTCGCTCAGAAACAAATAAGCCCACATGGAAGAAGCGCACCGGCCAGTGCGATCACGAGGTGCCCAAGGGACCAGATATAAGGCATCATGCAAAAAAAAAAAAAAAAGATATAAGTGTGTGTATGTATGTGTATATATGTGTATATGTATATATGTATGTGTATATATATATTATATTAAATGAAGGGGGAAGTGCAGAGTGGAGACCCAAGGCCCAAGTGTCGGCCAATGGAGATCCCCTCATAGAGGGGCTTAGGAGAGGAGATGGGTTAATTAGGGTGTGAGGTAGTATCGATGAAGAACACAGCTTTCCCCCAGATCCTGGATGCTTCCTCCCCCCAACTACCATGATCCGAATTCTACCTTGCAGGGCTGGATAGGACAGAGGCTGTACACTGGTACATATGAGGGTTGGAGGTACAGGGAATCCAGGGTGGATGATACCTTCAGGACCAAGGGCGTGAGGGACGATGCTGGGAGAGTGGAGGGTGAGTGGGTTGGGAAGGGGGAACTGATTACAAGGAGCCACATGTAACCTCTTCCCTGGGAGAGGGACAGCAGAGAAGGGGGGAAGGGAGACCCCGAATAGGGCAAGATATGACAAAATAACGAGGTATAAATTACCAAGGGCATATGAGGGAGGGGGGAAAGGGGAGGGAGGGGGGGAAAAAAAGAGGACCTGATGCAAGGGGCTCAAGTGGAGAGCAAATGCCTTGAGAATGATTGGGGCAGGGAATGTATGGATGTGCTTTATACAATTGATGTATGTATATGTATGGATTGTGGTAAGAGCTGTTGGAGTCCCTAATAAAATGTAAAAGAAGAAAAGAGAAAAAAATGATTAGGCCAAAGACTGTACAGATGTGCTTTATACAATTGATGTATGTATATGTATGAACTGTGAAAAGAATTGTATCAGCCCCAATAAATTGTTAAAAAAAATAAAAAATAAAAAAAAAATAAAACATATTAGTTTTGAAAAAATGTTTTAAAATATTTTTATTTTGAATACTTTCAAAAATTATTTTAACAAAATAATATTGAAAATTAAATAAGAAATCTAACATCGATATAATATTATCTATTATATATTTCATAATAAAATTGCCAATTTCTCAATTAAAAAAGTTTTACAGTGCCTAAAATTCTAAGAGGCAGATTTACTCTACTCTAGACAGTCACTATGAGTCAGTGCCAGTGAGTTACGTTAATTGTGTTTCCAATTTGAATCTTATTTTGGTTGCTTATGTCCATTAGTTTATTTTCTGTATTTTGTTTAAACATATTTAATACTATTGTCAGGAATTGTTTTTTTTCCCATTACCATGATCTTCATAGAATTTCCTACATTGTGTTTTTAGGTTAATAATCTCATCTTTTCTGTGACATCATTTATGATATTGTTTATATTTATTAACATGTTAATGGTTTTCCTTTTAAAGATATTTTTTCTGATTGTGCTTCAATTTACAAAGTAGCTTGATAAAAATAACCTTATTCTTCCATCCATTTGCATTTTCCCCTTCTTTTATAGTGTAAGGACGACTTAACAGAATATTTCCGTTCAACCAATGTCTGAGGTCACCAGAAAAAGCACACCTTATTCACAGGCATTGGATGCAATAGTTTTCTCCCAGAGAGAAGAGACAGAGCCGGCTCATCATCAGGAATGGGCACCAGTCTCCACAGCCAGTGGTTTCACACTGTGGCCAGTGCAGGAATGGAGGTTTGCAAGCATCCCTCCTTTGTGCTGAAAGTGAAGAACAGTGTTCCCTCCTCAACAGCAGAGATAGAGAAATAAGGTTGTGCTATAAGGTGGAATCTACTGGAAGGCTGTGCTATAAGGTGGAATCTACTGGAAGGCAGTGATATGGTTTTGTTGTTGTTGTTTTGTATATTCCATGTAATGTATGTAACAATCAGTTTGGGGAAAGTTAGCTTATGTTCAGAAGAAGGTAGGTGTGTTGTAGGATGCCAGCTACTAAAGAGTAATTTTAGATCCAGAAGCCTTGGGAAAGGCAGTCAGACAGCAAGGTCATCACATTCCAGTAGCCAGCCTGACACATTTGGTCCTAAGCACACCTGGGTCTGTGATGGACTCTGGGGAAGGGCAGCAGACTGCACTTGGACTGCCTGCTTCTTCAATTTCCAATTCCTATTTGGGTTTATCTCAGATGTATTTTTGTCATGGGCGGTAACATTCTTGAATTTTTGTTCTTTGTTTATCTGTTTTACATTAGATGACACCCAGAATTGATGAACACATCGAGATAGCAAAGAGAATAAGAGATTCTGGGGCCTACACTAGGGGGTGGCGGGGATAAAAGGGAGCTAATGCCAAGGAGTTCAAGAAGGAAGGGGGTGTTTTGAAACTGATTCTGGTAACAATTGTTCAATGCTGCCTGATGCACTTAAACTAAGAATTGATATGATTATAAGCACCAAATAAAATGGTTTTGGAGAAAAAAATGAGAAAATAATTAAATATTAAATAAAGACTATTCCATTGCTAACAATTTTTTAATTTCAAATTTCTGGCTTATATCATAATCTCTTTTCCAGTTCAATATTTTAGCTAGTGTTTTGAAGTGTTGTACCAGCAAGACTTTCCATCAGTTTCTGATTATGCATGAAGAAATTATCTTTCATTTTTAATTTATTTTTCTCATGGTACATGTATAGGCAACAAAATAAATTTTCAACAATTCTTTTCATGAATGATTCAGTGGCCTTAGATTATCATCATGTTCAACAATTGCCAACAGCTGTAAGCTTTCCTATCACACACATCACAGACACCCATCAAAAAGAATTCTGACTTGACAATTCCCTCCTTTACATGGGACAAATAACTTTTACTTTCTTGCTTCAATTATTTTGAATAGAAGTCTGCTTTAAGTATCTTTCTCTTCATGTGGAAAGAGTGAAGCCTACACTCTGTTCAATACCTTCATTGTCTTTCAGGCAGATTTCTTTCTTAATCAGTATTTTATTGCGGAATATATCTCAATGTAATATCTATATAATTATCTATATCTATAGATCATACTTCCTTCCACTGTACCCAATTCAGATTGTCTTCAAGTTGTAGCACTCTCTACCTCCAAAGTTTTTTACAGTGAGGGAGAGTCAGTGTGAGTCCAGACATAAAACTAACCTCAGGGAGAAAGCTGACCTGCAGGAATGCTAAGGACCCACCAACTCTGGACCAAGTGAAGAAAGAAGTGAGGACAGGAGCCTGGATAAGGACTGCAGTGCCTGGTCAGCGAGAACTGCTGTGCTGACCACTGTGGTAGCTCTACTGCCCATGGCAGGAAACCTGCTGAGACAACTCCAGGTAACACTCCTGACCAATATCAAGAATACTTGGGACCAGAAAAAATGTTGCTGTGGTACCCACAGAAGTTGGAGGACAGTATGAGCCCAGGAAACACTCTCTTGTATGTGATGGGATGCTGCCAGCAGGGGACTCTCTGAAGACACTGAGCCCAACACCCACCCCCGGTACTAATTCATGGGAGGATAAATGAGCTTCTTCTTATTTCTTTGGTTTCTTTTAACCTCACAAATAAACCTGTTGTTAGGAAACAATTTCATTCCAACTCTAAATATTGCATACAACATTTAAGTGTCTTTTACTTTGTTCCAAATATTGTGAAATGTAATAGGGGAAGGAAGAATTTGGGATGATATTCACTTTTTTTGTGTTCAGAGGTATGAGAATTTCAGGTTGATCTGATCTTGATTCCAAACATGGTGAGGATAGAGATTGTCTTTAATTTCAATATATCATTTGGGTACTTTTGATGGGAATGCACATAAAGTTACATTGAACATGAAATCTGCACCGATATGCACACAATTGGTAAAGTGGAGACATCAGAGGACTGTGTTCTCCCAAGGACTCCACCAGCATCGCTTTTCTAGTCTGAGTCCCAGAGCTACGGGCTCCATTTAGCCCTTTCCACCTTTAGATACAAGTGCACCTCCCACATGCAAATACCAGTCCCATGAAACCACAGCATGCATGTACTTAAATTCATATTTCTTCTTGCCCTGGAGAGCATTTTCTGGATGTCACAAATCTTATCCACATGAACATGAATTTTGTGTGGGTGTTCCTCTTTCTGGTGGCGACTCCGGGAGGTGAGTGCTTCAGAGATTCCTACATGAAGTCTGGAGATGCAGCATCTGAGCGCATGACTCCCTGTGTTTCTCTTTATCCCCAGGTGTCCTGGCCCAGGTGCAGCTACAAGAGTCAGGCCCTGGACTGGTGAAGCCCTCACAGACCCTGTCTCTCACCTGTGCTGTCTCTGGATTCTCTTTAACCAGCAATCATGTTACCTGGATCCGCCAGGCTCTAGGAAAGGGTCTGGAGTGGATTGGGGTAATATGGCATAATGGGGGCACAAAGTATAATCCAGCTCTCCAATCCCGGGTCAGCATCACCAGGGACACCTCCAAGGGTGAAGTTTATTTAAAACTGAGCTCCATGAATCCTGAGGACACAGCCATGTATTATTGTGCTAGAGACACAGTGATGGGAAGTCAGTGTGAGCCCAGACACAAACCTTAGTACATCAGGTCATGGTTTCAGCAGATGTGAAAGAGACAAGTCAATGATGTTTCCCATCAAAAGCTGTGGTTTCCCCACCTTGTCAGCACCTCTCTAGGGACCACCAAGCACAGACTCTAGGGAACCTTCATGTGTCTGAACTTGCCTTCTTTTGAGTGGAATGGGTTTTGTCTGTGTTTCACCGTTTATGCAAAGGCAGACTTCAAAGTAACAGGTATCGATGAAATCTCAGTTTACATTCAGGGTATTAACTAGTGCTATTTGTTGTCAAAGTTAGAAATATAAAACAAAACAAAACAAAAACAAACTCACTGTCGTCCAGTTGATGACAATTTACAGTGACGCCCTGTGGGTTTCTGAAATTTTAACTGCTTATGGGAGTAGAAAGCCCTGTCTTTCTTCTTTGCAGTGGGCACTTGCATACAGATCTCAGACCAACACATGACCACTATGCCACCAGCCTTGTTATAAAAATATTAGTGCAGGAAAAATTCTCATGTGAGCTTCAAATTTTCTCCAAGCCATCAGGTGGATGTTCAATGTTTTCATTCCAGTGAACACTCACAAGTCTACATTTATGTAGTAATTTTAACTCAGAATGACCTAAATAATATTGAATATGTTGAATTGTTGTTACCCTGGAATTGGCTTCAACTCCCAGAGATCCCATGTAGAACAGGATGAAATACTGCTCGGAACTGCACTCTGCTTACAATCATTCCTCCATTTGGACTCATCATTGCAACCTTTGTGACAATCCACCTCCTTGAAAGACTCTCTATTTTTCATTGACAGTCTACTTTACCAAGCACAGGACCAATCTCGGGGTTGTGGTGCTCCTAATGACATGCTCAAATAAAGGAAATAAAGGCTTACTTGAATGCTTCCAAGAAGCAGCCAATCGGAAGGACCTTGGGCCTCTACTCAAGCACTCCCTCAATGCATGAATACTTTCTTCTATTAAATTGGCATTCTATGATGCTCACCCTCCAGACACAACCGCTGAAGCCAAAGTGGGTGAACAAGCAAATGTGGTGAAGAAAGCTGATGGTGCCCGGCTATCACAAGAGATAGTGTCTGGGGTCTTAAAGGCTTGAAGGTGAACAAGCGGCCATCTAGCTCAGAAGTACCAAAGCCCACATGGAAGAAGCACCACCAGCCTGTGCGATCACGGGGTGTCAAAGGGATCAGGTATAAGGCATCATCAGAAAAAAAAATGTCTTACCATAGTGAATGAAAGGGGAAGTGCAGAGTGGAAACTCAAAGCCCATTTGTCGGCTGCTGGAGATCCCCTCGCAGAGGGGTCTAGGGGAGGAAATGTAGCACCGATGAAGAATATAGCTTTCCTCCAGTTCCTAAATGTTTCCTCCCTCCCCCGCCCCTCCCCCCCCCCCAACTATCATGATCCGAATTCTACCTTGAAAGTCTGGATAGAACAGAGGATGTACACTGATGCAGATAGGAGCTGGAGGCACAGTGAATCCAGGGTGGATGATACCTTTAGGAGCAGGGGTGTGAGGGGCAATACTGGGAGGGTAGAGGGTGAGTGGGTCGGAAAGGGGGAACCGATTACAAGGATCTACATGTGACCTCCTCCCTGTGGGACGGACAACAGAAAAGGGGGTGAAGGGAGATGCCACACAGGGAAAGATATGACAAAATAATAATTTATAAATTATCAAGGGCTCATTAGGGAGGGGGGAGCGGAGAGGGGGGGAGGACTTGATGCAAAGGGCTTAAGTGGAGAGCAAATGCTTTGAAAACAATGAGGGCAAAGAATGTACAGATGTGCTTTATACAATTGATGTATGTATGGATTGTGATAACAGTTGTATGAGTCCCTAATAAAATATTTTTTTTAAAAAGCAGCCAAGATGTGCTTATTCCAAGACAGACCTGCTTGTCCTTCAGGCAGCCCGTGATATATTTAATATTATTCTCTAACACCATAACCCAAGTACATCAATTCATCTTGGATATTTCTCATAGGGTATTTGACCTTTACTAGAGTCGCTCTTAGTTATCACAACTGTGGCAGCTGTTTCTGACACTACAGATAGTGTCCAGGGTTGCTACGGAAAACACACAATATATAGGACAGCATATTCTACATATACTACAGTGAATACTCACGGAACAAAAAATAGCAGTAGCACTGACGTTGAAGAAATCTATATGACGTCTTAACACTGGTCACCATGAAGAGAAATGTTAATCTTCAGAATGTAAAGGTAGATTCATGCAAGTTATACTCAGGAGAACTTGGACCACAAAGGTATGTGGCACAATGATTAAATGCTCAATTTTAGCAAAAAGATTGGCAGTTCAAAACCACTCAGTGATTCCGTTGGTTAAAGAACTGATAACTTTCTCCAATCAGTATTTCAGAAAAGAAAATCTATTCAGACGGTTCTCTTTCATGTTGGAGACTTCATTAGGAGTCTCTAACAACAATCCTGCGCTCATATAACCTTGGATGCATAAAGTTCGATTGATATGCAGACAAGACATGTGCTGCCAATAATTATCCAAGACACAGTGAACGTCAACATAAGAGCACTTATAAAGACAATGTATTCTGTTACATATTTCCCTTTGCTAGATGTGCTTTTCTGCATAAATCATATACCATTTCCCTAGCACTGTTATTCAACCCGGGAAGAATGTTGTGTATTTTGATTTCTTTTTTATTATGTTAAGTACCAAAGAGTCAGTTCCAATTCACAGTGATTGAAAATACAATAGAACTAAAAAACGTCTCCCTCAACACCATAATCACAATGAATATTTTTAGCTCATTGTTACAGCCACTGTGTCAATCTATCTCATCATGTACCTTGTTCTTCATTGATCTCCTACTTTATCATGGATGATGTCTTTCTCAAGGGACAGGAATCATAACTTTACATGAAACAAAGTCGCCCCATCCTTGATTCTGAGGAACTCTCTCACTGTACTCCCTTCAAAACAGATCCATTTGTTATGTTGCCAGTCCGCCCCACAGTACTTTCATCATTCTTTTTCAACATCACAAGTTGAAGGCCATCATTTTTTCTATGACCTTCCTTATTTATAGTCCAGGGTTAATATTTATATAATAATATTGAAAATGTCATGACTTGGTTTCTAAAAGGGACCTTTAAGAAACCCTGTAACATGTGCCTGTTGGTGCAGAGATATGAAGGGATATGGTGGTGCTGAGGGATAGGATATGGTTGCTCACCACAAGGTCAGGGATTCAAACCAGATAAGGAATCCTCCTGAGTAAGAAGTTGTCTATTCCTGTAAGTAATTACAGTCACAGAAAAGCCTAAGGAGCAGTTCTAACAAGTCTTATAGCGTTCCTATTAGGACAGATGCACTCACAGGGGGTTTGGTTTTGGAGGAAGAGCTTGTTCGTTTCCTAAAGCAGCTGCTTGCTTTCTTGGTTTTCCTTCAGTGTAGAAGAAGATCTGGTATGTTTCTAGCTCTCAGACCTAACAAAAAATAAATTAATTAATGAAATAGTAGAAGTATATGTTCACATCAAACAATACTGTACACTGGAACTCTGATAATTTTATAGTTGCAAATATTGGAATCTAAGGAGCCTACTGGTTTAAGGCATGCCTGTGGGTCACATCACTCCCATCTCTGTCATCCAACTTGTTTCAGCAACCAGCTCTGGAGACACTTTGTTGTGGAGCTGTGGTGCCTGTGAATTATCACTCTGATCATAGTCCCCACCTCTTATAACAGCCAGGAATACTCCTAGGGAAATGCCTGTTGTGGTTTCTTTCATAACGAGACCACCACCATCACCGCCCTGTGATAAGAGGATTCCAGAGCCTTCTGAGTAAGGGAGCTTTTGATATAGAAACGTCAGTCTCCTTTCTCTTCCGCCTGATAGTACTAGTTCTCCCATCAGGTCAGTGGCTGGGAGATGCAGAGGGTCACAGCAGATTCAAAGACCCATTGGTCCTTTAATGCTTGTTCCGAAGACTCCAGTGGTCCTGTACGAAACACAGGTTGGGTTGGGAAGACAGCATTGGGGTTCACACTGACTCTTCTTTACTGTTTATCTTGCACACTCATACAAAGTTGTGTCCTCAATTTCAATCCATTAATTTTCACAGGAAAAATATTTTTGAAATAATTTCTTTAAAAAAATCATTTCATTGTGGGCTCATATACTTCTTATCACAATCCATACATACATCCATTGTGTCAAAAAACATATGTACATTTGTTGCCATCATCCTCAAAACATTTGTCTTCTACTTGAGTCCTTAGTATCTGCTGCTCATTTTCCTCCTCCCTCGCCACTCCCCCCTACCTCATGAACTCTTCATCATTCATAAATTTTTATTTTGTCATATATTACACTGTCTGACATCTTCCCCCGCCTTCTTCTCTGCTGTCCATCCCCCAGGGAGGAGGCTATAGGTAGATTCTTGTAATCAGTTCCCTCTCTCTACCCCACATTCTCTCCAACCTTCAGGTATTGCAATTCTCACCACTGGTCCTGAAGGAGTCATCTGTCTAAGATTCCCTGTGTTTCCAGTTGCTATCTGTACCTATGTACATCCTCTGGTCTTGCCAGATTTGTAAGGTAGGATTGGGATCATGATAGTGGTGGGAGGAAGCATTCAAGAAGTAGAGGAAAGTTATATGTTTCATTGTTGCTACTGTGCACCCTGACTGGCTCATCTCCTCCCCACCACCCTTCAGTAAGGGGTGTCCGGTTGGCTACCAATGGACTTTGAGTATCCACTCTGCACTCACCCACATTTTCAATGATATGATTTTTTGTTCCTTGATGCTTGATACCTGATCCTTTTGACAGCTCGTGGTCACACAGGCTGGTGTGTTTCTTCCATGTGGGCTTTGTTGCTTCTGAACTAGATGGCCACTTATTTATCTTAGAGTCCTTAAGACACCACATGCTATATCTTTTGATAGCTGGGCACCATCAGCTTTCTTCGCCACATTTGCTTATGCACACATTTGTCTTCATTGATTGTATCAGGGAAGTGGGCACCCACTGATATGATTTTTAGTTCTTTGATGTCTGATAACTGGTACCTTCTGTACTTCGTGGTCAGCCAAGCTGGTGTGCATCTTCCATGTGGGCTTTGATGCTTCTCAGCTAGATGGCCGCTTGTTTATCTTCAAACTTTTAACACTGCAGATGCTATATCTTTTGATAGCCAGGCACCATCAGCTTTCTTCACCACATTTGCTTATGCACATGTTGTTCTTCAGCAATCGTGTTGGGAAGGTGTGCATCCTGGAATGCCAATTTAATAGAACAAAGTGTTTTTCCATTGAGTAAGTGCTTGAGTGGAGGCCCAACGTCCATCTGCTGCCTTAATACTAAACCTATAAATATATGCACATACATCTGTTTCCCTCTACTCATATAAAATATTTACATATGTACATTCCAGTCTTTAGACCTCTATAAATACCCTTTGTCACCTAGTTCTTTCCTCTATTTTCTTTTACTTTCCTCTGTCCCACTATCATGCTCAGCCTTCATTTGGGTTTCAGTAATTTCGGTTACCTTGCCCTTGCTGAATCCCTACCAGGTCACTCACACTCTCCTTGCTACTGAGTTTGGATCACTTATTGCTCCCCTGTCCCTGGGTTGGTTAGCACCACCTCCTTTCCCCCTCCTACTTCTCTCCAATGTCCCTCCAGAACCATTGGTCCCGTAGTTTTCTCTTCCAGACTGTTTATCCAGTCTATCATATTTAGATAGATCTGTAGAGATAATAATATGCACCAAAATCAAGTCATAGCAAGATAGGCGATGAGTGAGAAGACAGCTAGGACAACAAAAAAAGGAATCCAATTACCCATGCAAGAGTAAATTAATTAAAAGAAAAAAAATTTTAAAGGAGAGAAAAACCTGTAAATAGATCAAGGTCTGAATTTTGATCTCTAGGTATGTCCCCCAGTCAGGTCCAATGGGGTACCATGCTTTGGACCCGAGTCTGTCCTTTGTACTCCCTCGGGGGCTCCCTGCTCTGCTTCTACAGTTGCTCTGCAGCACACTTTTAGTGGTTTGTCACAGAGTCAGTCTTAGCCAGTCCTGGCCCTGAGTCTGCAGTGTTGACCCCTTAGGACCCGGGGCCATCAAGGGATGGTGTGTCTCTTAGTGGGATCAGCCATATTGTCCACTCAGTCCATTGGCTGCTCAGAGTGGGGATATCGTCCTCCAGGCATGATGGGCCAGGATGTGCTCCATTGTCTCTTCCTCCCCATTCTTTGCTCCCATTTGCTCTCATCAAAAATGCCCCTCTCCCCTAGGTGCAGCTTCAATGCCGTCCTCTCAAGTAATTGAAATAATTTCTTCAGGTAATTAATCTGCCTGGATTAGTGAAACATTCTGCTGTGTGACCTTGGGCTTTATATATGCACCAATTTGTTCGAGTATCTTCTCTAGATTCTACCTAATTCACATCCAGAAAACCTGAAACACGAGTGTGTGTGTTTTTTGTTTTTTTTTTTACTGGTGGACATTTCCAGAGAAGAGTGTCCTAGGGATTCGGAGACAAGTCTAGCAGTAGTCCACTTGAACTGTGATTGTCCTTTTTCCCTCAGGCCAATCTCAGGTGCAGTTGTAGGGATTGCCCCCCCCCCCCAAGAAAAAACAACAACACCGAATTTACTGCTGTTGAATCAATTAAGACTCATAGAAACTGTAAAGGACAAAACATCATTGCTCTTTTGAACTTCTGAGACTCTGAAACCTTCTATGATCAGAAAGTTTTATCTTTCTCCTGAGGATTAGATGGTGGTCTTGAACTGCAGAACTTGTAATTAATAGTCTATTGTGTAATTCACACCACCACTGGATTTCCTAATTTTGGTTTGTGTGTGTGTAGCTTTGGCCTTTGTTATGACAGATATATTTCATTTTTTTAAATTAATGAGTAATTTCTTTAAAATTTGATCAGTAATAGATGCTTGGATCTTGTTCAGAAGTTAATTATAATGATAATAAAATTATAATTATAGATTAGTTAGAGTGTGTTATTTTCACAAAGTTGAGCCTTCCTCTTCATAAACATGGTCTATTATTCTAATTATTTGCATTTCTTTTGGTATCTTGGAGTAGTGTTTTTCTTATAGTTTTCTTTATACAAGAATTTTGTTTCTCTGCTTAGGTTTATTCCATTTATTTTATCTTTTAGGTAGCTATTATAAATTGTATTATTTTCTGATTTAATTTTTAGAGATTTCAATATTATTCTTCTAGGGCTTTTGCATTTTCTATGTTTAGAAAATCATCAGCAATTATAGAGAGTTATCAGCAATTATAGAGTGTTTTATTTCTTTGATGCCATTTTGGATGCATTTGTTTTACATTTGTTGATTGATAGCTATTGTTCAGAGTTTGTGTTAGTCAGGATTAACTAGAGAAACAAATTCATAGACACTCAAATCTGTTTAAGAAAGACCTTTATATAAAAGAGCAGTTGTATATTGAGAAAACATCCCAACCAAATCCAGATCAAGTCCATAAGTCCTATATTAACCCATATGTCCGATATCAATCTACAAATTCTTCTTCAGACTCATGCAACACATGCAATGACCACAGGTCAGTAGGTAGAAAGACGTGGATCCAGTGGCAATGGAAGCATCTCAACACTGGCAGGGGTCTCTACAGGCTCCTCCAGCTGCAGGACTCTAGTGTAGCTCCATGTGTCTTATCAGTAGGAATGTCTCGCGGGGAGTGTGGAGGAAAAGCCATTCCCCCACAATGAATCACGGGTTTGATAGGCACAATCGTACAGTTGAAGTATATAATGATTATAATAATGTCATAGAGAATAAGGAGAGATAGAAGAGAGATTTAAATAATGGAATCAGACACGTTTCATGATAGCATGCTCACCTCAGTCCAGATTGATGGTCCACGTGGAGATGGTAGACATGAGGGCAGGACGGAGGGGGAGGGGAAGGGGGACAAGGGGAAAGGAAACAGGGGAGCAAGGATGGTGGGATGGGGAGAGAGCCAGAGAGCGAAGAGAGAGAGCTTTTTACTGCTAACCCAGGCGTATATATCTTTTTTTTTGGGGGGGGGGGGCGGCGTGCAAGCCCCTAATTACAGATTAATACATAGAGGAAAAGGTTGTGCTATAGGTTATACAGTAATGGGAGGGCAGTGATCTAAGGGTACATACCTAAAGGAATAGGAGGGATTAAGGGTATATATGTGACAAGATGGGCAGATCCTAGGTTCAGGATGGCAGCCTAACTTTGCATGTCACCAAGCGGATTTGACCTGTTCTCTGGCTCTCCATGGAAACATTATCAGTAGGATGTGAACCCCACCTACAGTGGACCAGATTTCCTCACGGAGAATATCTCTAAACATATGACCTCCCACCATGTGCTGGAATATAGCCTCTAATGTTTGGCATATCTTTGGGGGAGACAAAGCTGGGAAGGCATTTGTATCCTACAAGGGAGTGAGTGTGGATCCCATCTCCAGCAAGCTATTTATTTCCATAGTGTTACCAAATGAGGTCATCAAGCTATCACCTGATTGACAGGCTAAATTCCACCCCATTCGCTATCAAAATTCTCAAGTTGACACCAGATTATGTAACTACCACAGAGTTTCAGCACAATATGAACTAAGATTGGTATTTAATGGTAGCCTTATCTAGTTCCAATTTGAAAGGAGAATGCCTTCACTTACTCTCCATTGAGTTCAATGTTTGTCATTGACTTTGCATTTTAGGGCCTATCAAATCAGTTTGGACTCACAGCAACATGAGAGAAAACAGAATGAAGCACGGGTCTTGCTTCATCCTCACAGCTGTGATTCATGAGGCCTTTGTTGCAGTTACTGTGCCAATGTATTGTGTTAAAGGTCAGCTTTTTAAAAATTACTTTATGCTTTATTAAGCATTAGGTCCTTATTCAAGCTCTGATTTTCCTGACATATGTCCAAAGTACTTGAGATGAAGTAATCACCTCACTTATTTCTATTAAGCATTAAACATCATCCAATATACAATTGTTTGTTGTTCTGGTGGTCCACCCTACCATCAAATTATTCACCAGTACCACAATTCAAGTACATCGTTTGATTTTCTATCTTTTTCATTAATTGTCTGACTTGCACGTGTATATGAGACAATTGGAAACCGCATAGTTTGGGCCAGGTACATCTCAGTCCTCAAAGTGTCATCCTTGCTCTTCAACCTGTAAGGAGGTCTGTGCAGCAGGTTTGCTCAACGAACTGCATCATTTAATTGACTGTGGCTTCCATGAGTATTGATTGCAGATCCAAGCGAGATGAACTCCTTCACGGCTTCAATATTATCTCCATTTATCTGATATTTTCCATTGGTCACATAGTGGAGAGTTTAATTTCTTTACATTGAATTTTAAACTAAAGGGAAAGCAGCAGTCCCGCTCTTTATCAGTAAGTTTTACAAGCCATGCTGCCTTACAATATGTAGTTTTGTGTCATTTGTAAATGACAGATCATTAACATGACTTCCTACAATCTTGATGTCGTAGTTTTCAGTTAGTACAGCTTCTCAGGTTATTTGCTGAGTATAGCATGTTTCTCAGAGAAACTACTGAAGTTTTCAATGATTCTATATTACTGTGATGTACACTGAAAATCCATGGAAACAAAAAAATACACCACAGATTGCATTGAAGGTATGTGTTTAAAAGAAGAAGAAAAAAGATTCCATGAAAGTACTAAAAATGTTATCTGGGAAATATGGCCAGGTCCTCTCTAACTATTCCACGAAAAGATCTGAAAAACAAAATCAACCAAATAATAACAACACCAATGAGTAATGGAAGTTAACATATTTGTATGTGTATCTTTGCAACGTGAATGCCTCCTTTAGTCATGTATCTATTCATTTCTTTTGCCCATTTTGTGTCTCGAAACTGTACATGTACATTGTCTCAACTGGGCTGATTTAGATGTTAGAAAAAATAAAGAGGATTAAATTCTCAAGAGAATATTCAGAGAAACGAGGAAACACAGTAGAATTAATATCCACTGTCAATTGGGGGTTTTAATGAAATCAGAATTTCTTAACACTCTCTATGCTTTCTGTGTCCAGACATTTTCTCTGCTCTTCAGCTTAAGGACCTTGAGTTCTCAATAAATGGAGGCCAATCCCAGAGAAGATGAAGACATTACACTTTCTCTTTTCGGTTTTTGAGAAAAGACTGAAAGCTTCTCTACTTTTTCCTCCTGAGACTCTAACACGCAGATCACACCTTCAATTTTTGGGTTAAATTTCAAAACATGATGAAAGACATGACACTGTGGTCAGAGATCTCTACGAACTACCTAACTTGTCCATAAGTTTTTATTTTCTTTCGGATATTCTTTGGCCTGGTGGTTATGTATTTCTCACAATATCAAGATATTTTAAAATGGTTGATATAAAAGGGGCTCATATTAGTAGTCATCATGGATTTTTCTCCCTGTCCTGGGTGCCCTGTGACAGGTACACCATCAGGATTTGAGCCCAGGAGTGATGAATCCCTCACAAATTCTCCCCCTAAGATTTTCTGTCTCTTGTGGTTCCATATTTCTGGAGCTAAATCTACCACAACCTGCAGAAAAGTTTGCAGTGGTTGTAAGCAATATGTTGATCAGCAGAAAACAATTACCCACCTCAAAGGAGTTGACTATCAAGCTCCAGAAGAACATCCACCAAGTCGTTCACCGCGCAATACTGAGCTCAATGACCACTGAGGGACACAGCTGTCCATTACTGTGTGAGAGGAACAGTGAGAGGACTCAGTGCCATCCCAGGCGCAACCTTCCCTGCAATAATGACCTCAGTCTATAGGGATCACATGGGCTGCACAGAGCATAGGAGCCAGACTTCTGGGCAAGGGCAATGGGGGAGGCAGAGGAGCAAGGAGCTTCCTCTTAGTATCTAGGGTTTCCTTTCCCTCCAAAATAGTTTCTCCAATAATCTTTGCTTCCTTAATATTTATTACAAAATCACACATCAATTTCAATGTTAATTCATTTATAAGTTGTATGCATAAACACAATTAAATATATGTATGCATGCACACATGAATCGTGAGGGTATAGTGGTTGCTCATTAAGCTGAGACTTCAAATTTCAGGAGATCTGAACCACCAGCTGTTCCACAGTAGAGAAATGGGTCTTGCTGTTCCCATAAAGAGTTACAGCTTCAGAAATGCTCACGGGCAGTTCTATCCTGTCCCCGTGAGTCACTGTGAGTCTGCACTGACTCATGGCAGTGAGTGAGTGTGAGTGACGAATACATGGATGTATACTATATTATTTGTATCATTAACATGAATGGTTGTACTGGGTTAAATGAAAATGAAATCACAATACAACAAACTGTGGGGTTTATCTGAAGAGAACTTAGAAGGCAGTTCATAACCACACACATTTGAATAGTGTGGAAGCAAAACTCTGAAATTGATTACCTCCATTTCCAATTAATGGACCTAGAAAAAGATGAGTATGCATAGGTAGTATCCATAGAATAGGTAGCAGAGGGGAGGAGGCAATATAAAAGGAACCAAGATAAATGAAATTATAGGAACACCATCAGTAAGCCAATGATATGAAAACTGACTCTTTTAGAAAATAAAGAAAAGTGAAAATTAGCCAGGTTTCCTGATCATGACAAAAGAAGGGGGACTTGAATCTCCCAGATCAGAAACCAGAGAGACACCATTCTGCATGTTTTGTGGACATGCCTTATGAACAGCTTCCTGTCCACGGGGTACAAATGTCACTGAAATGTGGGAATGCCTTGGAAGGCAAGAAAATCAGTAAGATTCCCACACAAGAAACATATAATTGAATGGCCACTATGATCATGTGTATCCACATCTTAAGGGGAATGAGAGAGGATGCATTGTGAGCGTTCATACCACAAAGTTAAAAAGTTTGTTTTGTATGTAATATAAAGTTTACAAATAGAAAACTACTTTATAAAATGTTGATAATATAGAACAATTAAAGCAATGCTTGATAAACAGTTTGTTAAAGTGCAGTTTTTCTTTGATAGTGTTTGTATTTCTCTGGGTCCGAGGGAGAATTATTGCCTAAATTTTCTACTCATCTGCTTCTAAATATCAGGGGATATGCAAATGCAACTGTCTGCTGATAAACCAGCCACAGTCCCTGATGTGGGCCTTCTCAGAAGACAGTCTGTCTCCGGGGTCTTAGTTACTATTTTGAACACAGGAACTAGTACAGAGGACACATAATGAATTTTATACCAAAGTTGGCTTTCATTTTGACAATTTTACATGGCAATTACTGAGAGCTTGCTGTATGTGTGTATAATTGCGATTGTCTGTGATTTTATGTGTGTCGTCTAATCACAGTGACTCTATGTTTAGAGGTGTCCAGTGTGAGGTGCAACTGGTGGAGTCTGGGGGTGACCTAAGAAAGCCTGGGGGTTCACTGAGACTCTCCTGTGCAGCCTCTGGATTCACCTTCAGTGACTATGGCATGAACTGGGTACGCCAGGTTTCAGGGAAAGGCCTGCAGTGGGGGGCAACCATAAGCTATGATGGTGGTAGTACATACTACACAGACTCTGTAAAAGGACGATTCACCATCTCCAGAGACAACTCCAAGAACACGCTGTATCTTCAAATGAACAACCTGAAAGCTGAGGACACAGCCATGTATTACTGTGCAAGTGACACAGTGAGGGGAAGTCAGTGTGTGCCCAGACACAAACCCCACTTGCAGGGAGGAGACTGGTCCCCAGGAGGCACTCAGGACCCTCAGAGCACAGGACTCAGACCCAGGAGTAGGTGCAGCGCGAGCTTCAACGCTAGTTTCCTGTTGTCATGTGTGGATTCTCTAAATTTTAGAGTTCCCTCTGGGAATCTCCGTCTAATTTAAAAATAATAATTCTGTGCCTACTCCTGTTATCTATATTAAAAAATTATATTGTAACAGGAAAAGATATTCTGTCCTACAGCAACAATCAACTTGTTAACCTTTAAGGACAAGAAATGACTCTGCCAGGGGTCCCTGCATCAGAGTTCTCATGACTTTCAGATAAATACTTTCCAATCAGACTCTAGAAACATTGTAGCTGGCAAAGTTGAGTCTTAAGTGTTTGACTATTTGCTGAAAATTTCACAGCATGTTCTTCCAACACAATTTGTGAGGCATTCTGACAATCATCTAGCTAATGATGTAGTTAAAATCTAGGCAGTCAGCATGTTTTATGTTGAAATTATTCTTCACATGACACAGGTTTTGTTGCTGCTGTTGTTTGGTTTGGTTGTTTTCCTAATCTGGATGGTAGCCTACGTGTGTGTGTGTCTTTTCTGGAGCCCCATATGAAAACACACAAGCTCATCCATTGCATTTTATTATCTGTGTGCTAATATCTTGTGTTGATCTATCCTTCAGAACCTTCAACCCGTGATAATCCAGAGAGACACGAACTTATCTGTGCAAATTCAGTATTCAGGGAGATCTCTAGGGCCAAAAGGGATCATTCAGTTCTTCATGCTGGATGCTGTATCTTCACCTTCACAGCCCCACAGAATGTTGGCCACTCTTTCTTGTTTCACCCAGAGAGTCCATACCTGTCACTCTCCTTCTGGTGGCTTTGCTACTATTTTGTATTGGGATACCAGTAACATTCCCAGTATCAAGTGACATGCAACTTTACGTGAGGATTTTCGGATATTTCAGTATAAGAATCTGTATTAAATGTAAAATTAGGTGTGAATGACATTATTAACGATGACATTTTGTATGAGAAATATCTTCCTGTGACAAAGGTAAATTGCTTTACAGTGATATGTACTCTTTCCACAGTAGAATGACTCTTAAGTAGACATAGCAGTGTAGTTGTTGAAGAAAAGCTCTTTCTCTTTAGTGACTTACAAAAGCCATTCCTATTTACAGCAATCATTGAATTGGAGCCACTTTGGGAAGAATTCACTAAGATTGCTAGATTTAGCTGATCTTCTAACTTTTGAATAATTCTACCATAATCTAATGGAGAAGAGAAAATGTATATCTGACAGTTTAAATGTTCTTGGTTTTGTTATGTGTGTCTGATAAATATATAAGTTCCCGATAGTAGAGGACTACTGACTTTATTCCTAAAGTCATCCTCAATGCTAAGCCAAGTCTACCTCCTCAGCCATCTTCCCCATCACTTTCTGTGTTCTGGAAGAATGGGACCTTCGTCTTGGTGAATGGAAAAGTCATGGACAGGATTGTGTTCTCTGAGGATACAGTCAACAATCTCAACCCAGATGAACCCATTTTAAAATATATTAGAAAGCTACCAATGATATGCAAATCTCCAACCAGATATAGTTTCATGATGTATTTATTTAAATTTAGGTCTCATTCACTCTTTATAATATATCTCAGAACCATGGACCTCATTCCCAAGAATATGTCGGTTTCGTCATATTGGGGCAGCTCTCAGAGGTGAGTAGGTCAGAGACTGAAACGAGAAGGTTTGGCAATACTTCATCTGAGCACCTGGATCTCTGTCTCCAGGCCAATGTGCTGGGGTTGGACCAATGTATAAAGTGTATACATTTTGTCTCACTATTCTGTCTCCTGATTCTCTTACATCAGCTACGAGTCAGCGTATTATGGAGTGGTGTGTGCAGACTATACTCCTCCTCCCATATATCAAGTACACATCCCCAGTGACCCTGTTCATAGTCACATTCATTGAACACTGAGCTCCATTGCTGCGCAGGCCATTGCCGTGCATCCCTGTGAAAGGAGGTGGGGGAGAAGGCAATGTGACTCCTGAAGTCCAGGAGAAGAAAGGCGTATGAGCTGCATAATGCTACATGATCTCCGTTTCTGTGTATTCTTGTTTTTTCTTACACGTAATGTACATTATTGGATAGAATGTTCTTTATTTTCTATAGTAATAGTCTCCAAAAATAAATACCCACTTTATGTTTTTCTTTGTATCAGGTCATCTTTGTGACCTTGTTAACGATACTATTTATACCACATTTATTGACATTTTCCTGTAGATTTTTTATCATAATTTTAGAGTTTCATATTTAATTTTATAATACCCATCTCTGTGTCAATCATGTATCCCAAATTGATGTGTATCACTTACAACCGTTTCTTACTATTTTGTATTACCCATAATATTTGTGGATAGATGGGCATGTTCAATATGTCCATATATATCAGCATATTATGTTCTGTATGATGTTTTCTATTGAGGACTGATTATGACCAAAGTTCTGCTAGGCTTTAATTGTCAGAGTTTGTTAAAATATAGTCATGGATCCATTTGTAGTTAACTACAAACAATGTACATCACTGCTAACCTTGGTTTTTATTTAAAATACTAAAGGACTCAAATTCCTCTATAAAACTCTTTTTAAAATGTGTTTGCTTTGTGTTCACTTGCTCTATCGCTAGAGAGAATCTCGATATTAACTTCCCTGATGCACCCTGCTGTTATTTTTACTGAGTGCGGGTCACTGTTGTGGCAGGGTGTGGGCCATGAGCATTTCTCTGGTCTTTTGACTGAGCCTCATTCCAAGGGGGTCCTCCTGGACCGGGCTCTGAGATGTGGTTTCTACCTGTTCCTTTTAGTCTGCGAAGGTTCTACGGATCTGCACATTCTGCCTACCCTTTCCCATTGGGCAGAGAACTTTTCTTCCAAGTTGTTCATTCCGTTGGTGCAAAGGTTTTCCCCAGTGCCTTCAGCTACTAATCATTAAGCTCTTCCTCTTCAGATGGAAGACTTCATGCCTAAATAGAGAGGTGGTCTGGGGCATGACTTTAGACTTGCCCTTTTAAAGATAGATTATTTTTTTTTGTCTTACGGTGGCTTTTATTATTATTTTTTGACACTGTTTTTTAATTTTAACAATTTATTAGGGGCTCATACAACACTTATCACAATCCATACATAAACATACATCAATTGTATAAAGCACATCTGTACATTCTTTGCCCTAATCATTTCCTTTTTTTTTTCCTTTTCTTTTTTTACATTTTATTCGGGGCTCATACAACTCTTATCACAATACATACATATAAAAACATCAATTGTATAAAGCACATCGCACATTCCCTGCCCCAATCATTCTCAAAGCATTTGCTCTCCACTTAAGCCCTTTGCATCAGGTCCTCTTTTTTTTCCCTCCCTCCCCGCTCCCCCCTCCCTCATGTGTCCTTGGTAATATATACATTGTTATTTTGTCATATCTTGCCCTATCTGGAGTCTCCCTTCCCCCCCTTCTCTGCCGTCCATCTCCCAGGGAGGAGGTCACTTGTGGATCCTTGTAATCAGTTCCCCATTTCCAACCCACTCACCCTACACTCTCCCAGCATCGCCCCTCACACCCTTGGTCCTGAAGGTATCATCCACCCTGGATTCCCTGTGCCTCCAGCCCCCATATGCGCCAGTGTACAACCTCTGCCCTATCCAGTCCTGCAAGGTAGAATTCGGATCATGGTAGTTGGGGGAGGAAGCATCCAGGATCTGGGGGAAAGCTGTGTTCTTCATCGGTACTACCTCAAACCCTGACTGACCCATCTCCTCTCCTAAACCCCTCTATGAGGGGATCTCCAGTGGCCGACACTTGAGCCTTGGGTCTCCACTCTGCTCATCCCCCTTCATTCAATATGGTATATATATATATATATATATATATATATATATATATATATATATATACATATATATACACACACACACATATATACATACACACACATATACATACACACACATATATATACATACACACATATATATACATATACATATATATCTTTTTTTTTCATGATGCCTTATACCTGGTCCCTTTGGCACCTCATGATCGCACTGGCTCGTGTGCTTCTTCCATGTGGGCTTTTTTGCTTCTGAGCTAGATGGCCGCTTGTTCATCTTCAAGCCTTTAAGACCCCAGACACTATCTCTTTTGATAGCCGGGCACCATCAGCTTTCATCGCCACATTTGCTTATGCACCCATTTGTCTTCAGCGATCCTATCATGGAGGTGTTCAGCCAATGATATGATTTTTTTGTTCTTTGATGCCTGATAACTGATCCTTTTGGGACCACTCAATCACACAGGCTGGTATGTTCTTCCAGGTGGGCTTTGTTTCTTCTGAGCTAGATGGCCGCTTGTTTAAAAGATAGATTTTTACCAATTGGTATTGAGCCTTAAAGTCATTTTGTTCTTCTCAGAGTCAGGAGTGGTGGATCTTGGTGCATGGGGCAGTGACTCTTCATCTGTTACTGTAGCCATGATCAAGGGATATAAGGAAATAAGGTTTTGTTTATTATCTGCAGCGTAAGGGATTTTTCTGCAAGAAAACAGTATTTTTTTAAGTCTGTGTTCCAGGGAGATGCTATTTACTTTAACCCAAGGAACATTTAACTGTTTCTTAAATGTTTCAGCCTAATCTTATTGAGTTTAAATATCATCCAAGACATCTTCTCCAGAGAAGGTAAGAACTTGCTCCTTTTCCTTCCTGATAGCAGCTCTCTCTCTCAAAATACGATGTTTGTTGTTTTAAGTGTAATGATCAAGGACCTAATATGAATCCCAGCGCTATGAAGACCATTTATAAGGAAGCAGGGACACATGTTAGTGCCCCATTTCAGGGCGTTCATACGCTGTCAAACACAGCAAAGGAAGTACACACAAAGAAGGCAACATAGATGAGAGTGATCTAAAAATCAGACATTTATGTGCATCAAAAGAGTTAAAAGGGAAATCAAGCAACAAATAAAAAGCAAAAAGCTCTTTCAATTTTAAGCTGCAATGTATATCTATTCCTTGTACAACAATAGACAACTGGAGCAATATTATTGCATTTTCCTTAAGCCATATTTTCTATTATTTCCATCTTTCAGAATTTTGAGAGATGCAGTGCACCTTGATTAAGTGACTGACCAAGCCCAACCTCATGAGATAGGGGACTGCAAAAGAAACCCAGACATCTGAGTCTAGAAGAGTTCGATGTGTTGCTCCTTCAGAGTACAGGGAGATAGCAGGAGATCATTGAGAACATGTGTACCAAACCTGTTAGGATAGTGATGTGTACATGAATAATGTCATGTGGTTGACACTTAAGAAGACCCCTACTAATCACTGCTATGAAATTATGATATGATCATGGCAGTGACCTGAACTAGTGTGCAGCTATGTGGTAGTCACCTAATCTGGTGTCAATTTAAGGACTGAGAGTGTAAGGGTGGAGTCTAGGTTGTCAATCTGAAGATAGCCAAAGGGACCTCTGTTGGCATGACCTTCTGAGAATTCCGATACTTCCTCTTTGGAGGAAGAAGACACCTCTCTCTCTCTGCTACTCCCTGGGAGACATTCCAGAAGACAAGCCACATGGACAGAACCAGACCACAGAAGCCAGAGAAGCCACAGAAACTTCTGCCAGGGCTAAGGTATTCCTAATGATACTGGATCCAAAGACTTCCTACCCACTGGCCTGTGATCTTCTGCATTTGGCATCATTGCATGTGTTGTGTGAATCTCAAGAGGACTTTGCAGATTGATATCAGAAATATGGGCTAATATCGGATGTATGGACTTGATCTGGACTTTGCTGAGATGTTTTTCAATGTTCAATTGCTCTTGTATATAAATATCTTTTTTATACACATATGTGTGTCCATGGATTTCTTTCTCTAGTCTACCCAGATTAACACAAGCTACATCACGGTCTCAAGCTTGAATCGGTTAGACAAGCACCAAGAGCAAAGAGTGAGATGGGGGTTTGATGAAATGAACAGGATCAAGTGATGCTCTGCCAGTGTGCATATGAAAAGTGAACCAACTCAATGATCTCCAAATGAAAAATGCTAGAGTGTCCTGTGCTTTCACCCCTGGATTGTAGTGAGTACAATGTGTCTTCACTTTAAAGTAATTGATTAAGCCCTTCAGCAAATTCTGGCACAAAGAAGTCCAGGTGACCAACACGTAGTGCTTGGATTTCCCCACCGTAAAAAGAAACATTAATTTGGAGGTGTACAGATTCTAATTAATCAGCAAATGAGTGTTGTCAACCCTCAGTCTGAGGAAAATATTTTAAACTTTATGAGGAAAGAATCTATAAACTACATGTTTATAGATGTCACAGCTTCTAGAGCCAATAATATGTACCATTTTCCAAAATTAGACAATCTTTGAGTTTAGGGAATAAATGTCAGGTGAGACCCAAGAGCAGTTGTGATGTGGCTGTGCCCAGAGCACAAATGGAGAGGCTGTCTGTGGTTGGAGATGCTCACATTTCAATGGAACCAGAGTCCCAGGGCAAGGGACATTTACAAGAGTGTCTGTTTAATCTCGAAATGTCGAGGATCAGTTGGATGGATAGACCTAATTATAATGACGAGTGCCTCGTGGGTTTCAGGAAAAGGTCTTTGGTTTCAAAGTCGACAATATTGTACTTGACTCTTACTCTGAGCCTTTTCTTAAATGATTAGTTTTCATTTACTGGTTTTCTCCATCTTTGTACTTGAAATCATGACTTGACTGATTTTTCACTATTCCGGATATTCTAGCAAACAAGGGAGTGGTTTTCTATTCAGAATCTTGCATTTCTTAGAGGCTACTGAATTAAAATATTGTCTTGCCTGGGGCCCAACTTTTCCAGGTGTCACGTTCTTCCCTGAGACCCAGTAACACTTGAATCACTTTACTTACACTGAGGTTGACCTCGATCATTGGGCTCTGGGATGTAGTGTGGGTATTACAGGTAAGAGTAGTGGGGTTGGTGATGACCATGGCCCAAGTTTGGGAAATCCTGGCTGCAACAGATTAGCAGAGGGACAATGTTGACTGGAAACATTCTGCCTGAGGCTTCAGGTCAGATGTGTGCAAATAAACTGCAAAGCTGGGAGTGGAGCTTGTCCTTTGGGCACAGCATCTGGTTTACCCTTTCCTGAGTGTCAGAATTTGGACTGAACAGAACCCACCACCACGTGATTCCTTTCCTCAAAATTTCATTAATTTCTTTTGGATTTTTCATTGATTCACAGAATCCAGAAACATAAGGGAATCTCCTCAAGAGTGGAGTAGGTGGAAATTGGAACTGAATGGCTTCATAGAAGAGTTGGACCTTTGGGATCTTATCAACCACAACTCCTTGGGACTAACCTGATATTCATGCTTCTCAAAGATGTCACTCCCACACAAGGAAAACTATTAAGGCTCTGAGGAGGTTAATTAAGAAGTTTCAGGGTATACAGGAAAAAAAGGACCTTGGAAATTGTGAGGTCTGAAGATGACTTGGGGTCCAATTGATGGTTTTAACAAACTATATTCTGCCCACTCTCTGGGGCACAGGATATACAGGAGCCCAAGGCAGGGCAGGAGCAATGAGGACCGGGAAGGAAAGAACACTGGGCTCAGAAATTCTGGGCACTCTTTGACCTCTCCCACACACCTCTTGGTAAAAACTTCTTCTGTTATAGACTAATATGCATATGAGTTCAAACATTTACCCTACCATGAGCTCAGAAGATAGAGGGGGTCTGGTCTCTATCACTTTCTGTTTATAAGGACAGGACATCCTCATATGCAAATTATATTTCAGGCACTAGGGTACAATTTCACCCTTGGGGTGGGAAAGCTATCAGTTCTCTTCAGACGGGGCTGTAGGTCTCTTGGGAAAGCAGAGGTGTGGTGTTAAGATGCTATTGTTATGTGTTCTCCTATGCTTGGTGACAGTTCCCCAAGGTGAGAGATATAGATATCTGACCTGGGTCTATGGGGATAGTTATGACTTCAAGTGACTGACATGGAACATTTGTTTTTGTTTTCAGGGGTCCTGTCCCAGGTGCAGCTTCAGGAGTCAGGTCCAGGACTGGTGAAGCCGTCCCAGAAGCTGTCCCTCACCTGCATTGTCTCTGGTTTCTCCATCACAAGCAGTGGTTACTGCTGGCATTGGATTTGCCAGACTTCTGGAAAGGGGCTGCAGTGGATGGGAGAGCTATGCTCTATTGGTAATACATATTATAACCCGTCTTTTCAAAGCCGACTCTCCATCACCAGAAACACATCGAAGAATCAGTTCTCCCTGCAGCTGAACCCCGTGACTGCTGAGGACACGTCCATGTATTACTGTGCAAGGGAAACACACAGTGAGGGGAAGTCAGTGTGAACCCAGACACAAATCTCCCCTGCAGGGGAGACACTGGGCAGCAGGGGGCACGCAGGATTCATGAGCACAGACACCCAGTCCTAGACAGGCACAGATAGATGACAGGGAGGATTTCCTGTTGGAATTAGGGCTTTCTCACTTAACTCTTAGCCTCCCCTGGGACAGTTTTTTTTTTAATTTTGCCATCTTTTTTGTTTATTTTATATTGGGATGCAAAGTGCAAGGTCAGTAGTTTGAAACCACCAGTTCCTCCAAGGGAGAAAGATGAGGCTGCTTGCTCCTCCAAAAGATTAACAGTGTCTGAAACCCTACGGAGCAGTTCTACTCTGTCCGAGAGTCACTGTGATTTGGGATTCACTTGGTGCCAATGGCTTACAGTTATCAAATTTCTGAATTTGTATCTTGTTTTGTTTGTTTATGTCCATTAATTGCTTTCTGTGTATTCTGTATTTTGTTTAATCGTATTTGATATTATCAGGAATTGTTCTATTTTTTCCATCATCCTGGTCTCCATAGAACTTCATACATCGTGTTTTCATTTTAATTATATCATCCTTTTCTGTGACACCTTTTATGATATTATTTATAAAATTATTATTAACATGTTAATGGTTCCCTTTTACATATATTTTGCTGGTTGTGCTTCAATTTACAAGGTACTTTTATAAAAATAACCTTAGTCTCCCTTCAAGTTGAATTACTCCCCTTCTTGTGTACTGCACAAAATATAACTGTTGATTTCGGTAAAACCAGTGTGTGAGGTCACTGACAAAAGCTCAGCTCACACACAGGCTCTGTGTGCAACAGTAGTTTGCTCGCACAGAGAAGAGACAGGGCCGGCTCATCATCAAAGTAGGCAGCAGTCCTCACAGCCAGTGGCTTCACCTGTGGCAAGTGCAGGAATGGAGGTTTGCAAGCATGTCTTGTTTGTGCTGCAGTTGTAGAATAGTGTTCCTTCCTCAACAGCAAACATAGAGAAATAGGGTTGTGCTGTGAGCTGAAACCTCCTGGAAGGCAGGGAGTTGGTTGTGTTGTTTTTGTTGTTGTTGCTTGGTGTATTTAATGTCATGTGAAGGACAAGCCGTTTGCTTGTTCAGCATGAGCCACAGGGTGTGTTGCAGGATACCAGCTACTAAAGAGTGCTTTTGGTTCCAGAAAATCCTGAGAAAGGCGGTCAACTGGCAAGATCCTCACATTCCAGTAGCCAGACTGACACATCTGAAACACACCTAGGTCTGTTATGGATTCCGGGCAAGGGCCGCAGACTATACTTGGACTGCCTACTTCCTCAATTTTAAATTCCTATTAGAGTTTATCTCATGTGTTTTGTCATTGGGGGATAGCATTATTGAATTTCTGTGATATGTTTTTCTGTTTGACTGTAGATGAAAGCCAGAATTGATGTACATAAAGAGACAGCAAGTAGAATAAGGGCTTCTGGGGCTACAGTGGGGGGTAGGGGAGTGGAATAAAGGAAGATGATGCCATTAGTTGAAGAAGGAAGATGATGTTTTGAAGCTAATTGTGGTAGCAGTCATACAATACTGCTTGATGCACTTGAACTACTGATGAACATGACACCTGTATTTGCTCCCCAAAAAATGGTTTTGGAGGGGAAAAAAAGTGAGAAAATAATTAAAATATTAAATAAAGACTATTCCATTGCTAACAATTTTTACAAATTCAAATTTTGGGCTTATATCATAATCTCTTTTCGGGTTCAATGTTTTAGCTGGCTTTTTGAAGTGTTGCTGTACCAGCAATACTTTCCGTCAGTTTCTGATTGTGGTTGAAAAACTATGTCATATTTTAAAAGTTATTTTTCTCATACACGTGCAACAAACTAATATTTTCATCACTCTTCTCATGCATAATTCAATGGAGAGGGAGGTGGTTTATTGTACCAACCTGGTAGATAAACACATGTGGGGTCAATTGAGGGGCGGAGGGATAAATGACTCGGTGAGCCTTGCCTTTCTAGTTTTGGGGTCTCTTGCTTTCTGATGGTTGGAGCAGATTGCAGATCCCTTACCCAGTGCCATGCTTGATCTGGCAAGGCTCACTTCCTGCAAGAACATCCCCAAGGACACACCGCATGTACCTACCCCAATGCAGCCCTGGGTGCTGGAATAGCTCTGTGGATACCCCTGCCAGCGCTGAGATGCATACACTGCTCACTGATCCAGTTTTCCTCCTGCAATCGGTCTCATTGCATGTGTTTTGTGACATGGAGGAGGACTTTGTGCATTAGTGTCAGACATATGGGCTAATGTTGGACTTGTGGACTTGGGTAGTACTTGGTTGTGATATTTTCCTGATGTAAACTTACCATTTATATAAAACTTTCTCTTATTCAAATGAGTTTCTGTGGACTCGTTTCTCTAATATACCCACACTAACACAAATGGAATTAGATTATCACTGTGTTCAACAATTATCAACAGCTGAAAATTTTCCTATCACACGTCACTGAAACCCATAAAAAAGAATTCTGACTTGTCAATTTCCTCCTTAACGTGGAATAAATAACTCTATAACTCTCTTGCTTTAATTAATTTGAATAGAAATCTTCTTTAAGTACGTTTCCTCTTCCTGTGGAAAGAATGAAGCCTAACCGGTGTTCAATATTTGATTGTTTTTCAGGCAAATTTCTTTCTTGATCAGTATTTTATTGTGGTATATATCTCAATCTCAAAATCTAGATAAATATCTACATGTATATATCGTACTTCCTTTCACTGCAACCAATTCAGAGTGTTTGCAACTTGTATCACACTCTATGTCCAAAGTATTTTATAGTGAGGGAGAGTCAGTGGGAGTCCAGACATAAAACTAACCTCAAGGGGTGGGCTGACTTGCAAGGATGCTAAGAACCCACCCACTCTGGACCAAGTGAAGAAAGAGGTGAGCACGGGAGCCTGGATAAGGACTGCAGTGCCCGGTCAGCTAGAACTGCTGTGCTGACCACTATGGTAGCTCTATGTGGACTCATCGTTGCAGCCTTTGTGACAATCCATCTCATTGAGAGTCTCTCCCATTTTAATTGACATTCTACTTTACCAAGCACAAGACTATTCTCTGGGTTCTTGTTCCTACTAATGTAATGCCCAAATAAGTGAGATAAAATCTTACTTGAAAACTTACAAGAATTAAACAAGATGTGCTTACTCTAAGACAGAACTTCAGGCAGCCCATGACAAATTTAACATTATTCTCTAACACCATGTGTTAGTCCAGGCAGACTAGAGAAGCAAATCCAGAGAGACACTCACATGTGTATAGGAAAGAGCTTTATATCAAAGAGTAACTGTATATTAAGAAAACATCCCAGCTCTGATCACATCTATAAGTCCAATATTAGCCCATATGTCTGACACCAATCTATAAATTCTTCTTCAGACTCACACAACACATGTAGTGACAAAGATCACAGGCTAGTGGGTGGAAAGTCTTGTGGATCTGGTGGTGCTGGAAGCATCTCAGCACTGGCATGGGTCTTCACATTGCCAGGGCTCCAGTGCCAGGGCTCTGGCTATTATCAGTGTAGCACCATGTTGCTTTGTAAACAGGAATATTTCAACAGGTAGAGATTCTATCTGGGTCTGGCTTCCAGTGAGCTATTTATCTCCTTTGCACCTCCAAATGAATTCATCAAGCTGTGACCTCATTGATAGGCTAGACTCCATCCCTTCCCAAGTTGTCAAGAGATTATGAAACTGCCACACCATATCCCAAATGCGCCAATTCCTTGATATGTTTTATGGGGTATTTGGCTATTATAGTAGTCACTCTTAGTTTGCACAACTCTGGGAGGTGTTTCTGGCACTGAAGATGGTGCCCAGGGTTACTATTAAAATCACACAATGCCTAGGACAGAATCCCATAGTAAATACTCAAGGAACACATAATAGTAACAGTACTTGCATTGAAGAACTCTACATAATGTCTTAAGACCAGCCATCATGCACAGAAATGTTCACCTGTAGAAAGTAAAAATAGATGCATATGAATTGTACATAGGTGAACCTGAAACACAGAACTATGTGAGCATAATTAAATGCTCAACTTCTAGCCAAAAGGTAGACAGTTCAAAACCTTGGCAATTCAGTTGGTTAAAGACCTGATATGGTTATCCAATTATTATTACAGAAAAGAAAATCCTTTCAGACAGTTCTCTTTCATGTAGGGTCAATACGAGTCTTTAACTGTTTTTGCACCCAAACAACCTTGGATGCTTAATGTTCTATAAATATGTAGACAAGACTTTTGCAACCAATAACTAACGAAGGCACGGGGAACTTCAACATAAAAACTGTTATAAAGAGTGTATTCTGTTACATATTTCCTTTTCTAAGGAAAAGAAAACATATACCCATTCCCCCAGCACTGTCATTCAATCTGGGAAGAACATTGTGTCTTTTCATTTGTTTTGATGATGTTACGTGCCACAGAGACAATTGCAACGCTAAGTGATTCAATGTAAAACTGAACTAAATCATGCCTAGTTCAGTACCATAACCATAACGAATATTTTTAAGCTTATTGTTAGAGTCACTGTGTCAATCCATCACCTCCTCCTTCACTGATCCCATGCTTTATCGTGGATGATGTCTTTCTCAACAGACTGGTGTCATGATAGCCTGTCCAAATTACATGAAACAAAGTCTCATCATCCTTCCTTCTAAGGTATTCCTTGGCTGTATTTCCCTCAAAACAGATGTTTGTTATATTGATAGCCCAGTTTGTGGTGCTTTCAACATTCTTTTCCAAAAGGCAAGTGAATGGCCATAATTTTGGATATGGCCCCCCTTATTCATAGCCCAGAGCTCATAGTCACATAATAGTATTAAAAAATCACCACTTGGCTTCTCAATGTGACATTTATACAGCCCTTTATACGGGTTTCTTGGTGTAGAGATATATGAAGATATGGTGACACAGTGGGATAAGTATTGGATTGCTCACTGCAAACCAGCCCACTGTGCCTCCCGAGTAAGATGAGGTTGTCTTTTCCTGTAAGTATTTATGGTCAAAGAAGTTCTCAGGAACATTTATAATCAGTCTTATAAGGTTCCCATGAGACAGGATAGGTGCACTTGCAGTGGGCTTAGTTTGAGGACGAAATCATTCGTTTCTTAGCTCATTCGTTTCTTGCTTGGTTTACTGATTTTCCCTCCGTGCAGAAGACTGTCTGGTGTCTTCATAGCTCTCAGAACTCACAATGAATACAGTAATGCATACATTAGTGGATGCGTGTGTTCAAATCAAACAATTCATATACAATGGAACCCTGATAATTTTGTGATTGCAAATATTGGGATCTGGGCAGGGTAAAAATTCAGTGTATGCCTGTGGGCCACCTCACTCACATTTCTGACATATTTTTGCCATCCAACTTGCTTCAAGGCCCAGCTCTGGAGAAGCTTCCTTGTGGAGCTGTGACCCCTGTCCATTAGCACAAGCAGAAGACTGGTGTGGTTTATTTTCTCAAATGATATGAACACCCACCTTCACTCCCCTCAAGATTCTCCTCTGGAACCAGAATTCCAGAGCCTGCTGAGCCAGGGAGACTTTGATACAGAAATGTCTGTCTCCATCCGCTTCCTCGTTTTGATGGTCCTAGGTCTCCCATCAGGTCAATGGCAGGGAGATGCACTAGGTCACAGCAGATTTAAGGACAGATGGGATATTCAAAGCTTGTTTCCTAAGACTCCTGGTGTCCTGTCCCAGGTGCAGCTTTAGTAGTCAGGCCCTGAGGTGGTGAGACCATCACAGTACCTCACTCTCATCTGCACCATTACTGGGGACTCAGTCTCCAGCACCAGTGCCACATGGGAGCAGATCAGGCAGCCCTGAGAGAGGCTGTGAGTGGATGGGAAGGAGCTTCTACAGGTCAGAGTGGTTTAGCGAATACACACCAAATCTCAGAGATCTAGTCAGCAACCCAGACACATCCAAGAACCAGTTCTCCCTGCACCTGAGTTCTGTGACCACTGAGGATCCAGCTGTGTATGGCTGTGCAAGAAGACACAGAGAGAGAAGTCAATGTGAATTCCCACACAAACCACTCTGCAGCACAGGGGTGGGGTTGGACTGAAGGGAATTTGGGGCAATGGGTGTGCTCAGGCCCAAATAGCACAGGCCCAGGTTCCAGGAGCAGGTACAAGTGAGAGCACAAATAGGATGGTCTGCTGTGTTCTTTAGTTTATTTTGTTAAAACAAAATTTGGATTTTAGCAACAGATTTAGCAGGAATTTCAGTAGGAATCATTCTATTTTCTCTTAATTTAAAAAAAAAAGATGACGCAGCAGCAGTAGTAGTAGTGGTAGTAGTAGTAGTAGTAGTAGTAGTAGTAGTAGTAGTAGTAGTAGTAGTAGTAGTCGTAGTAGTAGTAGTAGAACAACAAGAAGAACAAGAAGAAGAAGAAGAAGAAGAAGAAGAAGAAGAAGAAGAAGAAGAAGAAGAAGAAGAAGAAGAAAAAGAAGAGGATTGCTGTAAAGCTTTAGAAAGGAAATAGTAGAGTAAGGTAAAAAGTTGTGAAAAGAGGAAAACAATTATATTCCATGAAATAAGTGCTAAAAAGTGGTGAGGTGGAAAACTGGAAAGACCAGGGGTAGAGTGTAGGGATGGCCTCATTGGAATGGACAATGATTTCTCTTCACTACAGTTTGCTGGGTCATTCATGTCTGTGCCCTCAGGTTTCAATCCATTAATTTCAAAGGGAAACTGTTTTCAAATCTCTCTTGAGTGGTTCACCTGCCTTTGCTTTATGAAGCATTTTATGTTGTGTGACCATTGGCTTATATAGAAATACATCCTTTCCAGCCTCTTCCCTAATATCTGGTTGATTTACATTTAGAAAAATCAAAACACAGTGAGTCTATTCTGAGACGTTTCCAGAGGAGAGCGCCTGAGTGATTCAGACATGATAGTGTGTAGATGCTTCTCTTGATCACATGGCTCATTGTGATTGTCCTTGTTTCCTTGGGTCTATCTCAGTTGCAGGTATAGAGGCTGGACCCCAAACACCCAACTCACTGCTGTCCAGTCACATAAGAATATTAGAAACCCTATAAGGCTCTGGTTCTCAACCTATGGTTCGAGACCACTTGCTGGGGGGGGGGGGGGGCAGGGGGATGAGCAAACGACATTTGAGGTATTTACTCGTGCCAACATGGCTGGTAAACACATGTGGGGTTAAATGAGGGCCTGAAGGATAAATGGCTCGATGATCCTCACCTTTCTAGTTCTTGGGTCTCTTGCTTTGCGATAGTCGGACTAGGGTGCAGCTGCCTTGGCCAGTTCCCTGTTTCAGCTGTCAAGGCTCACTTCCTGCAAGACATCCCCAAGGAGAAGCCACATAGACCTACTGCAGTGCAGCCCTGGGTGCTGGAGCAGCCGTGTGGAGACCCCCGCCAGCTCTGAGATGCTTACAGGTTCACTGATTTGGCTTTCCTCCTTCAGTCAGTGTTATTGCCTGTCTTTTGTGAGATATAGGAGGACTTTATGGATTGGTGTCAGACATATGGGTTAATCTTGGACTTGTGAGCTTGGGTAGCACTGGATTGGGATGTTTTCTTGCTGTGCACTTAACCTTTATATAAAACTCTCTCTTATACATGAATTTCTGTAGATTTGTTTCTCTAAAGTGCCCAGACTAGCACAACCCTTTCACAGTGATCACCTAAGATCATCAGTAAACACATTTTCCAATGGTCTTAGAAATCAAGACACCACTCCTCCATCCATCTCCAGGTGGGTATGCACTCGTGCAGATACACCCACATATGGGTAACTGGTGTGATGACATCATCGCGCCTACCCCATACAAATACAAGTGTATGTGAAAGGGTTGGCACCATAATGTGCTTAAGCGGACCAGTAACACATGTGCAGAGAGCAGCTACTCTGTAGAGATCAGTTGCTTTGTTGAAAGCAGTTAGCTACTCTGCTAAAAGCAGCTACTGTGTTGAAAGCAGTAGTATTGGAGGTAAAACGACACTTCATGAATTATAATTATTGGGTAAATGTAAAATCCTGTACCGTGAAATCATCAACTACTGCAAAAATATGGGATATCTGTACCATGGCAACTTAATCCTGATGCTGATTGGTCTTGTTAAATTCAGCTATGGTTGATATGAATACTACTCCCTTGTGAGAGTAACAGGTATGTAAAAAAACACAAACAAACCAAAACCACAGAATGGTAAATCACAGGAAACTTTAACGAACTCTATTGACTGAACTGTGCCATGTATCACCTTTTGTATTATTAAAGCGATTGTTTTATATTATTTTCATTAGAAAACCATGCCATGACAATGAATCATGTAGAGAAGAATGTTAACAAAATAAAATATAGCGAGGATTTTTTACAGTATGTATTTATCTCAATATTTACAGCAGGAATTGAGGAATCACAATGTGTTATTTGTTGTGAAGTTCTATCAGCTGAATATATGAAGCCAAAGAAACTATAACGCCATTTTGTTAGGTTTGCCAACAATTATACCAACTATTTTAGAAGCAAAGCTCATGGACTCAAGAAAGCCAGACTTGACACTGGTGGCAAAACCACAAACCAAACGTTAACAGCCAATGAAGCTTCATACTTGGTGGCACTCAGAGTTGCCAGAGCTATGAAACCTCACACCATTGCTGAGGATTTATTGTTGCAAGTGACCAAAGTCATTGTTTGAGTTATGATTGGACACAAACTTGTTATGAAATTGAGTCAATTTCCTTATCTAATGATACTGTCCGCAGAAGAATAGGTGACAAGTTTGCTGATATCCTTTATCAGGTCATCCCGGAAATTAAATCTGCTCCACTTCCAATATTTAGCATCCAGTTTGATGAATCTACAGACATTGCAACCTGGTCCCAGTTACTGGTTTACCTGAGGTATATTAATGATGGCAACTTTAAAGAAGAGTTTCTTTTTTGCAAACCTCTTGAAACAACAACTACTGCAGATGATGTATTTGACACAGTAGGTTCATTTCTGAAAGAGCATAAGATCTCTTGGGAAAAGTTTATGGAGTTTACTCAGATGGTGCTCCAGCTATGCTAGGATGCCTACCTGCATTTCAACGTTTGGTACTGAATGAGTCACTAAAAGTCAACGGACTTCACTGTATGATTCATCGGCAAATATTAGCAATGAGATGCTTCCACAAGAGTTACAAGAAATAATGAATAGTGTCATAAGTTCTGTCAATTTTGTAAAGGCGAGCACTTTAAACAGTTGACTGCAACTGCAGAACGAGATGGATGAGCACAATAATGCTCTGCTATTTAACACGGAAGTAAGATGGTTGTTAAGAGTAAACGTTTTAAAACGTGTTTTTGAGCTTTGTGATGAACTCAAAGCATTTTAAAATCAGAAGGCAACAACGCAGTTCAAAGCACTTTTCAGCGATCAAAGTAAACTACAGAAAATAGCTTACTTGGTTGACACATTTTCCATCTTGAATGAGTTAAATTGATCACTGTGAGGAACAAATGCAACATGACTTGATTTTCTGAAAAGATCTGATCATTCCAAATGAAACTTTAGCTTTGGCACACAAAAAAAGGATGAAAATAAAATTTATATGTTGTATCTGCTTTTTTTGAGGAACATGACATTGAACCATACAAAAGAATGACGATGGTCATTCCTATGAAAGAACACTTGCACATGCTTGCAGATAAAATTTCATTGTACTTTCCAAATCTACCTGACATTCCATTTGCACTTGCTAGACACCCATTCACAGTCAAAGATGAAGATGCTCCGGAGACAGTTCAAGAAGTGTTCATTGAACTCATTAACAGTGAGTCAGCACAAACTGATTTCGCTACAATGCCAGTTACAAAATTCTGGATCAAGTGTTGGCAGTCATATACCTATCTGAGACCATCTTCTTCCATTTCCAACAACATATCTGTGAAACAGGGCTTTCCAGCTTTTTGGTTATCAAGTCTAAATACCAAAGTAGACTTCGTTGTGCTCTTGCAAAGACTGAGAACTTCTGATCTGGTGAGAAGGAAGGTTTCTCAGCATTTGCACGCACGCTGGCTTTTTATGCATACAGTCGCAAAATGTAGCAATGCAGTTTATTATCATTATATTAAAGACTGTTAACCATGCTACACCATGCTTCAAGACAAAATTTCATTTATTTGTAATCAGAAATAAATATTTCACAATACATAATTACATATTGTTTTTGTGATTAATCACTATGCTTTCATTATGTTCAATTTGTAACAAAGAAAATGCATCCTGCATATCAGATATTTATATTACAATTCTTAACAGTAGCAAAATTACATTCATGAAGTAGCAAAGAAAATAATTTTATGGTGTGGGTTCTCCACAACATAACATGAGGAACTGTATGAAAGGGTCATGGCATTTGAAAGGCTGAGAACCACTCCTATTGGACAAGGGCTAACTGGCCGTTTTGGATTTCTGAGATCATAAAACTTTTCAGGATCATCTTACTCCGAAAGAGTAGCTGGCAGTTTTTAACTGAGGACCATGCAGCGAGTAGCCCATTGTATAATCCACTACACCATCAGAGCTTCTAGGTATAGAATCTCTTCCCTTTCTTTTTCAACTTTTCAGAAAGATGCTGGGATCTGAATCAGAATTGCATTATAATTATAGATCACTTGTGGTGTGTTTGATATTTTCACAAAGTAAAATTCCCTATTAAAGAGTATGGCTAATTTTTCACTTTATGTCTTATGGTATCCTGTAGTACTGTTTTTAAGGTTTTCTTTGTACAGATGTTTGTTTTTCTGCCCAGGTTTTTTCCATTTTATCTTATAGGTGGCTCTTGTAAATGGTATTATTTTCTTAAATTCCTTTCCAGAGCGTTCTCTGTTGGTACACGGAATCCAAATGGACTTTTCTATATTGACCTATGGCCTGTGAAATTGCTGAACATTTCATTTGGATGCAATGATTTTCTTGTAGGGCCTTGGATTGTCCATGTTTAGAGTGATACCATCTCCAATTACAGTTTTACATCTTTGCTACCATTGTCAGCTTTTATTAGACACTTGTTGATCAATAACTGCCATAAAGACTTGCAGCATATTATTAAAATAAAAGTGGTATTAAATGGTATCCTTATCAGGTGCCAATATGTAAAGGGAAAAATTTAATTAACTATGCATCAAGCAAAATGTTTGTCATTGGCATTGCATTTTGCTGTTTAAGTCAAATTAAATCATGTCACTCTCATAGAAATGTTAGAGAAAAAAAAGAATGAAACACATATGGGTCCTGCTTCCTTCTCACAGTTGTCAAGTTTGAGCTTAGTTGCAGTTACTGTGATGTTCTATGTTGTTGAAGTTCATCCTTTTTTCAATGATATTTTGCTTTATCAAGCATGATGTCCTTTAATGGACAGATCTCTCAACAAATTTCTAATATACTTAAAATGAAATTTTCATAGTATCCATTTATGACAAGCATTATAATTGTACAACTTCTAAGCTACAATTGACAGTGCATCAAACTATCAAGTTCTTCACTAGCACTATAATTAAAATGCATCATTTTACTTTTAAACAGCCTCATTCATTTTTCAACTTTCAGTGGCATATGAGACAATTAAAAATAAAATAGCTTGGATCTGGTAAATATTAGTTCTCAAATAGACACTGCTTTTTAAATGTTTAAAGAGGTCCTGGGAAACAAATATGCCCAGGGAAACACATCACTTGTCTATGGCTTCTGTGTATATTGATTGAGGTCCAAGTGAAATGAAATCCTTGACAACTTCAATGATATCTCCATTTTTCATGGTAATTTGTATTGGTCCTATAGTGAGGATTTTGGTTTTCTTTCATCGAGCTGTATTCTGTAGTTAAGGCACCAGTCTCTGATCTTCATCAGTACGTTTTTCAAGTCAGACTACCTTATGGCATGCAGTATTAAGGCATCTTCACACTACAGGGAATTAATAAGGCTTTCACAAATATTATTTCCATGCTCTTCTATATTTAGGACAACTTCTTAGATTATTTTCTTTTTTTAACATTTTATTACTCATACAACTCTTATCACAATTCATACGTATACATACATCAATTGTATAAAGCACATCTGTACATTCTTTGTCCTCATCATTTTCAAAGCATTTGCTCTCCATTTAAGCCCTTTGCATCAGATCCTCTTTTTTCCCCTCCCTCCCTGCTACCCCTACCTCATGAGCCCTTAATAATTTTTAAATTATTATTTTGTCATATCTTGCCCTATCCAGCGTCTCCCTTCACCCCTTTTCTGTTGTCTGTCCCTCAGGGAGGAGGTCACATGTAGATCCTTGTAATCGGTTTCCCCTTTCCAGCCCACTCACCCTCTACCCTCCCAGTATCGCACCTCACACTCCTGGTCCTGAAGGTATCAGCCACCCTGGATTCCCTGTGCCTCCAGCTCCTATATGCACCAGTGTACAACCTCTGCTCTATCAAGGTAGATTTCAGATCATGATAGTTGGGGGGTGGGGTGGAGGAAGCATTTAGGAACTGGAGGAAAGTTGTATACTTCATTGGTGCTACATCGCACCCTGACTGACTCATCTCCTCCCCTAGACTCCTCTGTGAGGGGATCTCCAGTGGCCGACAAATGGGCTTTGGGTCTCCACTCTACACTTCCTCCTTCATTCACGATGTTAAGTTTTTGGGTTTTTTTTTATGATGATGCCTTATTCCTGATCCCTTTGGCACCTCGTGATCACACAAGCTGGTGTGCTTCTTCCGTGTGGGCTTTATTGCTTCTGAGCTAGATGGCCGCTTGCTCACCTTCAAGGCTTTAAGACCCCAGACACTATCACTTTTGATAGCCGGGCATCATCAGATTCCTTCGCCACGTTTGCTTATGCACCCGTTTGTCCTCGACAATCGTATCATGGAGCTGTGCAGCCAATGATATGATTTTTTGCTCTTTGATACCTGAAAACTGATCCCTTCGGGACCACGTGATCACACAAGCTGATGTGCTCTTCCATGTGGGCTTTGTTGCTTCTGAGCTAGATGGCCACTTGTGCACCTTCAAGGCTTTAAGACCCCAGACGCTATCTCTTTTGATAGCCGGGCACCATCAACTTTCTTCATATTTACTTGTTCAAATGCTTTGGCTTCAGCAATTGTGTCGGGAGGGTGAGGATCATAGAATGACAATTTAATAGAAGAAACTATTCATGTATTGAGGGAGTGCTTCAGTAGAGGCCCAAGGTCCTTCTGCCACCTTAATACTAAACCTATAAATATAGACACATAGATCTATTTCCCCATCCTCATATATATATTTGCATGTACATGTCTTTGTCTAGACCTCTATAAATGCACTTTGCCTCCTAGTTCTTTCCTCTATTTCCCTTGACTTTCCTCCTGCCCCACTATCATGCTCCATCCCCACCTGGCTTACAGCTATACCTCTTCTTTAAGTAACCTTGCCCTTATCATTCCCTACCAGGCCAGCCACTCCCCACCTCGCCACCAATTTGGATCCCATGTTGCTCCCTTGTCCCTGGGTTTGTTAACACCACTTCTTTACGCCCAATCTCCCCCTATCCCAGGTACCCCCAGAACTGTCGGTCCCTTTGTTTTTCCTCCAGATAGTTCATCCAGCCTGTCTCATGTAGACAAACCTGTGGAGATAATAACATGCACAAAAATAAGACAGAGGAAAACAAAGCAACAGTATACAGCCAGACAACAAAACAACAACAAACCACTGACAAAGAACAAAACAAAACACATCAAGATAGAAAAGCTTGTAGTTAGTTCAAGGTTCGTTTGTTGGCCTTTAGGAGTGTTTTCCAGTCCAGTCTGTATGGGCACCACGCCCTGGCCCCAAATCCACTTTCAGCATTCCCTGGGGACCTTGCCACTCCATTCCCTTGCTGTTCCGCTGAACTCTCCCAGTGATTTGCCTCAGTGTGGTCGGATCAGGTCAGGTGCAATCTGCACACTGTGTCTCTGATGCTTTCTCCGGTAGCGCCATTGGTCACTGAGGGGTATCATGTCTTATAGTGGGGGCCATGTTGTCCTCTCTGTGGACTGGCTGCTCTAATTAGGAACATCATCCTCACGGCCTGGTGGGCAAGTCTGTGCTCCACTCTCTCCTCCTCCCCTTCATCTGCGCCCGTGTGCTCTGATCCGATATATCCTTCTGCCCGAGCTGTAGAATCAATGTCGTCCTTTGAAACAAATTCTTCTTGGGGGAGGGGCAGGAATCCACTTAATTTTTGGTGTTGGGGCCAGCCTCCCAGACCTCTCCACTGGTTCCCTACTCCACTCCGGAATGCTGCATTCACACCTCGCGGCACTGGGTGGAAGTCTGGTCCCACTTTCCCTGTGGAGATATAAACAATACCCTCCCCTTGGGTGGGTTAGTGCCCCATGCCCCAGCTCACCTTTTCTTCCTTATATTCATCCTTTTATTTTTCTTTCCCCACCTCCTCCCCAGTTGTCTACTATGTGCATCCCTGGTTTTGATCTGGTCTCTGCCATACTACACAGTCTTCAACCCAAAAATGTTAGTATATAGTAACTTTTTCCCCTATGCCACATTAGCATTTTTTTTAATATTTGCCTCAGCAGGATCATGTTTTACTTTTCCTTTTGTACCTGACTTACTTCACTTAGCATGATTTCCTCCAGTTCCTCCCAAGCCGGTATGTGCATCATAGTTGAGTTTCTTTCCCTGTGATCTATCTTTCTCAGAGTGGTGTGTTGAAGTCACCCACTATAATTGTCGGGTCTGTGATTTTTTCTTAATCTTTTGGAGTGTTTGGTTGACATATTCAGCTGGTCTCTCATTCAGGGAATATATGTTTACAATGCTTAGTGGTTCATTGTCTATGATTCCCTTGAGCATTAGATAGTATCCTTCCTTATCTCTTTTTATGGTTTGTACTTTGAGGTCAATTTATTCCGAGATTAGGATTGCAACCCCTGCTTTTTTTGTATTGCTGTGTACTTGGTAGGTCCTTCTCCAGCCTTTGATTCTCAGCCTATTTTTGTCTGTAGCCTTGAGATGTGTCTCCTGTAGGCAGCAAATGGATGGGTTGTGTTTTCTAAGCCATTCTGCTAGTCTCAGTCTTTTAATGCCTGAGTTCAGGCCACTGATTTCAGGGTTATTATCTCCATCTGTGGACTCTGTGATGCCATTTTATACCTTTTGTGTTGGGAGTTTTCCTACTTTCCTTTCTCATTAGTGTGTGTTTTTTGTGTGTATCATTCTTGACTTCTTTCCATCCTTAAACCAATGCTATCTTGGGGTCTCTTTTCTCCTTGTTGTGCTCTGGGTGAAGTTGTTCTATGTATTGGTCTCTTATTTGTGCTTGGTGAGTGTTGTTCATCTGCCCATACTGAGTCGGCGAGGATCTTTTGTAAGGCTGGGTTTGTTGTAATGTAATTTTTGAGTTTTTCCTTGTCTGGGAAGACTTTTACTTCTCCATCGATCTTGATCGATAATTTGGCTGGGTAGATATTCTTGGATTTGCGTTGTTTTCCTTCAATTTTTGGAGTAATGTTACTCCACTCTCTCCTTTTTTTCATAGTTTCTGCTGATAGGTCTGAGCATATCCTTATGTGGGAACCTTTATATGTGACTCCTTGTTTTTCCCTGGCTGCTGTCATGATTTTCTCCTTTTCCTCAAAGTTGGATAGTTTAACTATTATGTGCCTTGGTGATTTCATCTTGGGGTCCTGTCATACTGGTGTTCTTTCAGCCTCCTGGATGGTTGCCTGGTTTTCATTCATTAGGCTGGGCAAGTTTTCCTCCAAGAATTCTCTCGCTATTGTAGCAGATGATTCTTTGTTGTGTCTTCCTCCGGTAGGCCAATAATTCTAATGTTCTGCTTCATAGCATCAGACATAGCTCTTAGGTTTTCTTCAGCTTCTCTGATGCTCTTGTTAGATTTTTGTTCACGTTTATTAAAGTCTGCTTGGCTGTCCTCCAAGACACTGATAGGGTTCTCTGATTCCTCCAATCAATTTTCAAGGAACATGATTGTGCTATTGTTTTTCATTATCTCCTCGCTAAGCTCCTGTATCGTTTCATCCTTTTTCTGTATTGTTTCCCTCATATCCTGCATGGCTCCAAGCAGCATTCTGAGTTTCTTTGAGTGGCATCTCAATGTCTGCTTCTTCTATGTATGTTGTTATGTTCAGGACATCTTCTGCCTTTGTCTTTTTTTCTCCTGTTTTTTTCGTTGAAGTCGTTAGGGGTGATGGCTTTTTGCGTTGAGTTATTTTAGAGGGACCAGGTGCCATTTTCTAGTCTCTCTCTGGAAGACTTACAGGAATGCTTCTTCGAACTGCCTACAGCTGATTTTGCTATGGTATTAACCTACCACTTTATCTTCCTGTGGCTTCCCTATCAGGGGAGTACCCCAGATGGCAGGTCGGCTGCCTGCCCCAGTGTTGCACAGGCTGGGCTGATGTTCCTGTTATTGGTTTGAATGTTGAAAAGTGTTGGCTGAGCTGCCTTATGTCCCCAGGTACTCAGGCAGGAACTCCCTGGTGAGAAGCCTGAGGAGTATCCCCTAGAGAGCAAGCAGGCCTTTCCCTAGCCTTTGGCTATCTAAGCAGGGTGGAGCTCACCTAGCTGGGTGTGGCCAAGGCGCAAATGCCCTAGGGCAATGGGAGTGCCCCATATGTCTGCAATGGAGCATGAGAGAGCAGGGTAGGAATAAAGAGCAGGGGGAGAAAAATTAAAATGTTAGACTAGACTCTGCAGGGGTATAGGGAAGTGAGGGAAGCAAAAGCAACTATGTAGCTGAGTCCCACTCCCTGCCTGTGGAGCTACAAGGGCTTACTCCCTGCCCCAAGCCCCAGCTGCTATCCACAGCTGAGCCCCAAGAGTCGCAAGAAAGCTGCTGAGCAGCCCCCAAAGAAGTGGGGGGACACAGAGCAGAGATGTTAACAGATGCAGCAGTGTAGCTGAACCCTGATCCCTGCCTGTTGGGCTGTGGGGTGTTGGGTTTAGTCCCTGCTCAGACCACGTAGGCACCGCAAGCTGTGGCCATGACATGAAAAAGCTCCTGTGCAGCCCTCCACGGCTGTGTTGGAATAGAGAGCAGAGATATAAACAGAAGCAACAATGTAGCTGAACCCTGATCCCTGCTGGTGGAGCTGCCAGGGTCCTGTCCCTGCCCTGAGGCAGGCAGGGGAAAACTGTGGCTGTGTTTAGACCAAGCCCTGCTACAGGCTCCAAATGGCCCCGGCTCCGGCAGATACATTGGCTGGGCTCCAAATGGTCCCGGCTCCAGCAGTTACAGCGGCTGGGCTAAGGTCAAGCCCCCGGCGGCTTCCAGTGATGTAAGCCAAAACCCACAGCCCTTCAAAACCCAGTGGATATGCGCCTACTTATCTTTATGATGCACCTCCTGCAATCCAGCAGCGTTGAATTTCCCTCTAAGCAACTCTCCTGGGCTGGATTCTGCAGAGTCCCCCTGGCATGTGTCACTACGTTGCCATCGTCCTGTGGGCTCGAACTGATAGTCCTTAAATTGGGGATAGGATTTAGTGCAAGCCCCAAACCCATTCCTTGATCTATTACTTTATTACCTTTTATTTGATAAAATTAAAATTATTTAACTTGGCAACCACTGTATAGGTCATATTGTTCCATAGTTCAATTCTGTCCAAACGAATTGTGCAATTTCTTGCATACTCATACATGTTTTCCAAATGATAGGGTTCCTTCCTAGACTTCTTGAAATCATCTCCCTTTTTTCTCCTCCACCCTTCAAGCACCCTAAAACCTTGTTATGCTTTCTTTCCCTGTGGGCACAACATCCCTAGGTTTCATTTTCTGAAAAATAACCAAACAAATTACACTGCTTCAAGACGGTGAGCTCCAATGGCGGCACACCTGTGAGAAACAGCCTAATGTAGATGAGTATAAGCAGACTGCAACAGAACAGCCACACAGTTGCCAGGATAATACGTCTTAACACAGCACACTTGCTGTACCAAGACTTGTTTGTTAGACAACCAATAGTAGACAGCTCTTGGTACAGCTATTTTCTTTAACCCCAGACACCATGTGTTTTCCAGCTTAATTCCTCAGGTTACAGTGAGTCTGGGGTAGAATCCAGTTCCCCCAGTGGAGTTCCCATTTGGGGATCCCACAGAAGCAGCTCTGCAGCATGACTTGTACTCTGAGAGTCAGGATTCAGTTTCCCACTGTTCTGTGACATCTGACCTGGCTTCCCAGGTAACCCCAGAGTCCTAAGTCAGCTCTGCTCTCCGAGTGCAAGTCATGAAATACCCTCCCTACCTGTTGATCCGAAGAGCACCTGCAGTCTCTCCTTACTCCACTTGGCTGTCAGCTCTCCTTTCCCACACCCGAGCAGACACGCACTTACGTTCACCCAAAATTGACTGTTCCATCTCCCCTCTTCAGTGCTGCCCATGCCCTACCATCACTAAGCCTCACCCCTTTGAGAGGGCCACCACCCTCTCCAGGGGACCTCACCCCAGATCCATATTGCTACTACTCAGCATCCTGCCCCCTTTCCCCCACCAATGGATCCCAGCTATCAGGAGATCAGGAAGTGTCCTCTGGCCAAATGACCTCCACTATACTTACCTTGACCAGAGGATTTGTGGTTCATGGCACTGGTCCAGCTCTTTCCCAGGCGATCTAGCTCCTAGCCAGAGGGCCTGATGACGTGCAAACTTGAGCTTGTGCCCTTTCTGCGACTTTTTCCAAGTGGAGTGAACTTAAATAGCATTTGTCCTTTTGTTCTTGACTAACTTCACTAAGCATGTCTTCCAGATCCTTCCACGACTTGAAGTGTTTCAATGCTGCTTTTTAGGGATTCATATTATTTGTGTGTTTACATCAGAGTTGTTTTTTAATGTATCCACTTTTCTCTTGATGGGAATTTAGGCTGTTTCCAGCTTCGTGCTATTGTGAACTGTGCTGCAATGATCATGGGGGAACACATGTCTGTTCGTCATCTCTTTCTTATTTCTTTGGGGTATATGCCCAGTAATGGTATTGGTGAGTCAGATGGTAGTTCAATTTCCATATGTTTTAGGTATCGCCATATCTCCTTCTATAGTGGCTGTACATATTTACATGACTACTAGCAGTTGTACAAAAGTCCTTATCCCACCAGACCCTGTCCACCCTTTATTGTTCTGTTATGTTTTGTTTTTAAATTGGGATACATTACTGGGCTTTAGTTGGTATCACATTGTTGTTTTGATTTCCAATTCCTGAATGACTACAGACCTAGAACATTTCCACATGTGTTTATTAGCCATTTATCTATCATCTTGTATGAATTGTTTGTTCAGGTCTTTAGCACATCTTATCAAAAGTGTTTTTCTTGCTATAACCTTGTAAAATTCTGTGGATCTTAATCATTAGTCTTTTATATGATGTGTCATTACTAAATATCCTTTTCCAGTCTGTGGGCTCTCTTTTTACTCTTTTATTAAATAAACTCTATTGATTTACACAAGTGTTTTCTTTTTCATAGGTCCCATTCATCTATGTTACCTTCTATGGAGTATGTTTCTTTTGTTAATTCTGCCAACCCATGTATTCCCTGGACTAATGATCCTGCTAGCTCTGGATTTTACATGTAGGTGTTTAATCCACCTGGAGTTATTTTAGTACATAGAATGAGATATTTCATTTCATTCTTCTGCAGGTGGTTATCCAGATTTTCCAGCACCATTTATTGAGGAGGGCACCTGCTTCCCATTTAATGTCTTTTGGGCCAATGTAAAAATCAATTGTATGTGGATGTTTTTATTGTTGGGTTTTCTGTCCTGATTCATTGACCTGAGAATATTGGTCTTTTAAAATAAATTTATATGCTGTTGGATTCTATTGACCAGGGCTTTGTTGAGGATTTTGGCATCTATATTCATGAGAGATACCAGTCTGTATTTCCAGAGGTTATTGTGGTTTGGGGCAAGGGAGGAGTATAACCAATCCACTACAGTCCCTTATGTACCCTGTGAATTATTTTTAGAAGAGTGCACTTTTATTGTGCTTATAACAGTGGTTTCCTAAACAGCTCAGAATTATCCGCTGTTTATGCGTGGTCCTGGGGTGTCAATTTTCTATTACAATGAATGGCCCAGGGAGGAGTGTACATTCAGAAGTGGATCAGGCTACAGTCTGGGCACCAGTTCTGAAAGGTACCTGGCCTGTGCAGGACAAGTGCCGGAAACCTGGAAATACCAGGTCCTATTTCTACTAGCACGGTGAGGCATTTTGTGATTCCTTTCTCAAAGCAATATAGAAACACCTCCACCGACACCTAGCCCTGCACCTGGCAGATTCCAAGCACTCCTGTTTCCCCAGTGCTGAGACTCTCTCCACGTGGCCTGATCTAATCATCTGCAGGAAGGAGCTGGGCATAGCTAGGGATTATCACCAGTGGGAGCTCTCCTCCCTCTGCAGACCTTGTGGTTCACCATCAAGCCTCCAGTTGTCTCTGCAGGCTTCTGTGGGATGATCCTGAAGTATCAACAGTTCGGCCGGGAGTTGCCACAGCACCTGCAAGGGAAGCAAAGCACAGGAAGGTGCTGTGAACTCCGACGGCATGATTGAGAGCACAGCTGTGCTCTCTGTGGATAAACCAATTTAAAGGACACCTGGTATTATATCCCAGGCCCCAACCCAGCTACCTACCTGCAAATTTGGCAATCCCACAGCAGTGAGCTGTTCACAGGGCCGATCCAACACTTAGCTTTCCTTTTAAATATATTTTTTCACTTGCTTTGCTTCAATTTAAAGGTAGATGTACAAAAATAGCCTTATTCTTCCTTCCAATAGTATCCCCCTCTATTGTAATGTAAGGTCAACTTAACAGCATGAATCTGTTAAACCATTGTCTGCGGTCCCCAGCAAAAGCACAGTTTACCAACAAACACTGCATGCAACAGTACTTTGCACACACAGAGAAGAGATGGAGCTGGCTCATCAGTAATGGGTCTCACTACCCCCAGCCAGCAGTCTCACTTTGCGGCCAGTGCAGGGATGTTGTTTTGTAAGCATCCTTCGTTTGAGCTGCTAAAAGAACAGTGTTCCCTCCTCACCAGCAAAGATGACAAAATAGGGCTGTGCTATGAGGGAGAATCTACTGGAAGGCAGGGAGTTAGTTTTGTCGTCGTCGTTTGTATTCCTTGTAATATATTTAACAATCAGTTTGGGGAATGTTAGCATGTGTTCAACCAAAGGTAGAAGGGGCAGGCTGTAGGACACCAGACCTAAAGAGTATGTTTGAACACAGAAGCCCCTGGAAAGGCAGTGATCCAGCAAGGTGACCACATCCCAGGAGCCAGACTGACATAATTGATCCAAAACACAACTGGTTCAGTCCTGGACTCCAGGGAAGGACAGAAGAGTACACTTGGACTGCCTTCTTCCTCAACTTGCAATTCCTTTTGGGTTCACCTCAGATGTATTTTGCAATTGGGGGTAATTCTCTTGAGTTTTGTTATGTGTCTTTCTGTTTAACAGTATACGAACCCAGAATTGATAAATGTATAGAGGCAGCAAGACAAACAAGGATTTCTTGGAGATACAGTGGGGCAATGGGTGGGGTAAAAGGGAGCCGATATTAAAAAGTTCAAGAAAGATGTTTTCCTCCTGCTTGATGTGATGGAACGGTGGGATGATATGATATCTATGTTACTATGTGTAGACTAGAGAAACAAATTCATAGACACTCACGTCCTTGAGAAATAGCTTTATGTACAAGAGAACTCAAATATCAAGAAAACATCCCAGCCCAGTCCAGATCAATTCCTTAAGTCCAATCTTAGACCATATGTCCGATACCTATTTTTAAAGTCTTCTTCAGACTCACAAAACACATGCAATGATGCCAAATGCAGCAAGAGCACAGGCCAGTGGGTGGGAAGTCTTCTGGATCTGGTGGCATTGTAAGCATCTCAGCGCTCGCATGGGTCCACGTGATTTCTCCAGCTGAGAGCACTCACATAGTTCCACATGTCTTGTCAGCTGCAATGTCTCCCAGGAAGTCAACAGAAAGAGACAGAGAGAGACAGACTCCTACATTCAAGGAGGAATGAAGGAGTTCCCAGAATCCTCAGGAGGCCACTCCAACACAGAGGCCACATTGGCTATGATCTGATTAACTGGCTAGACTCCACCCCTTCACTCTTAATCCTTTGAAATTGACAAATGATTACATGACGACCACAGCTAACTATAAGATGGTTTGGGCAAAAAACAAATAATCAAATAAAATAATAAACATAAACTATTTCATTATGAAATGTTTTATTGTAAATTCAGTTATTGGTTTATATCACAATCCCTTTCCTGTTCAATATTTTAAAGTTTTTGAGATATTGTACTGGCAAGAATTTCTGTCCGTTTGCAGCTATGTGTGCAAAACTTTCTGTCATGTATTGGAACATATTTTTCTCATGAAACATGCAACAAAATACTATTTGCAACATTCTTCTCAGGTGTAGTTCAGTGGCATTAGAGTATTGTTTTCAACAATTAAAAACATCTGCAAAACTTCCCATCAAACATAACAGAAAACCACCCCCAAAATAATTCTGACTAGAAACTTTCCCCTTAACATCAAATAATTAACTAAAACGTTCCAGTTTCAATTATTTTGAATAGAAGCCTGATTTAAATACTTCCCCGTTCCTCTGTAAAGAAGGCAGCCTAAATCCTGTAGAATATCTTTGTCTTTGAGCCAGATTTTCTTTACCAGTATTTTTTGTGGCGTACATCTCAATATCAAAATCTGTATAAAGAGCTATGTCTGTAGATCATACTTCCTTTCACTGTATCCAGCTCACAGTGTTTGCAACTTGTAGCACTCTCTACCTCTAAAGCTTTTCCCACTGAGGGACCAGAGGTAAAAATAACCTCTGGGAGAAAGTTGACTTGCAGGGGTGCTTAGGCCCCACAGGAGCCTGGATACAGACTGCAGTTAGAGCTGCTGTGCTGACCACTATGGTAGCTCCAGTGCCCGTGTTTGGAAATCTGCAGAGACAACTCCAGGTAACACTCCTGACCAACAATCTGAATGCTTATGACCAGAGAAAATGTTACTGTGTGCCCCACAGAAGTTGGAAGACTGTGTAAGCCCAGGAAACACCTCTCCTGTATGTGATGGGTTGCTGTCAGCAGGGGGCTCAGAATACCCATCACCCACAGAGGGTACTAATCCATGGGAAGAAATATGACCTTCTTAAGACTTCTGTGGGTTCCTGTTTCCCCACAAATAACCTTGTTGGTAGGAAACACTTTTTTTCCAATATTAAACATGGACTATAACGCAGTATATTTTATCCTTTCCCAAATATTCTGAAATGTTATAGGGGAAAGGAGTTTTAGGGAGACATATACTTGTTTCCCTACGTGGTCAAAGGAATGAAAAGATTCAGGTAGGCCTAGTCTTGATTCCATTGCATGGTAAGCATAGAGATTGTCTTTAATTTCACCAGATCATCTGTGTACTTCTGATGGTAATAGATGTAAAGCTACATTAAACTTAAAATCTGCACAGATGTCCGCATGATTGGTAGAGTGAAGACCTCAAAGAGAGGGCTGTGTTCTCTCAAGGACTCCACCAGCATCACTTTTCTAGTGTGAGTCCCAGAGGCAGGGGCCCCATTCAGCCCTTTCCACCTTTACATACCATGCACCTCCCACACGCAAATGCCTGACAAGAACCCAAATAAAACCACAACATGCAAGGACTTAAATTCATAATCCTTCTCACCTGGAGAGCATTTTCTGGGTGTCACGAATCTTATCCACATGAACATGAAGCATGTGTGGGTTTTCCTCTTTCTGGCAACTCAGGGTGGTGAGTGGTTCAGGGAGTCAGACATGAAGTCTGGGAGTGAAGAATCGGGGCACATGACTCACTGGGTTTCTCTCTATCCCCAGCTGTATAGGCCCAGGTGCAGGTACAAGAGTCAGGCCCTGGACTAGTGAGGCCCTCACAGACCCTATCTCTCACTTGTGCGGTCTCTAGATTGTCTTTAACCAGCTATCATGTGACCTGGGTCCACCGGGCTCCAGGAAAGGATCTGGAGTGGATTGGGATAATATGGGAGAATGGGGGGCACAAACTATAATCTAGCTCTCCAGTACTGAGTCAGCATCACCAGGGATACATCCCAGAACCAGGTTAATTTAAAACTGAGCTCTGTGAATCCTGACGTCACGGTCATGTATTACTGTGCAAGTTACACAGTGATGGGAACTCAGTGTGAGCCCAGACACAAACTCAGTTTCAGCAGAGACAAGGGAATGAAGGCAGTGAGGCTTTCCTCTCAGAAGCTGTGGTTTCCCCACCTTGTCAGCACTTCTCCAGGGACTACCGTGTATAGTCTAGGGAACCTTCATGCATCTGAGGAAGAACATGCACTCTGTGGAAGTCTGGAAGGTCATCTGTCGCCAAGATGGTGGGCCATGTCAGTAGAGGGACAGCAACACAGAACACGGGTACCCATATGGTAAGTCACAACTGTCCGTTCACACACTTGGCCCAGGCCAAACTCCAGCACCTCTTCCTTTGTTTTGAAAGCTTTGTTACACTAACTCCAATGAAAGTTTTTCTTGTTGAAAATTTCTCATGATTAACGAGATCTGATGTCCACATATAAGATGTTCCACATTTAATTCATGCAAAGGGCTTTTTTCCTTTTGTCAAATCTCTGATGTGCTGTAAGGCATTGTGTCTGGCTGAAAGCTTTTCCACATTCATCACATATATGGGGTTTCTCTCCAGTATGAGTTCACTGATGAACAGTAAGAGAAGCCATCCAGATAAAGGCTTTTCCACATTCATGACATACATGGGGTTTCTCCCGAGTGTGAATTAGCTGATGAACAGTGAGAGAAATCTTCTGGATAAAGCCTTTGCCACATATATAGGGTTTTACTCCTGTGAATTTTTATATGAGTTTTGAGATTTCCTTTACGAATGAAGCTTTTGCCACATTCACTACATTTATGTGGTTTCTCTCCACTATGAGTTTGCTGATTAATAGTGAGAGCAGTCTTCTGGATAAAGCCTTTTCCACATTCACCACATACATGGGGGTTTTCTCCAGTATGAGTTCGCTGATGAACAGTAACTTTACTCTTTCTGATAAAAGCTTTTCCACATTGACTACACACATGGGGTTTCTCTCCAGTATGAGTTCGCTGATGAACAGTGAGAGCATGCTTCCGAATAAAGGCTTTTCCACATTCACCACATACATGGGGTTTCTCTCCAGTATGGGTTCACTGATGAACGGTGAGAACATTCTTCGTGAGAAAGGTTTTTCCACATTGACCACATACATAGGATTTCTCACCAGTATGAGTTCGCTGATAAACAGTAAATTTACTCTTCTGGCTAAAGCCTTTGCCATATTCACCACATACATGGGGTTTCTCTCCAGTATGAGTTCGCTGATGAACAGTGAGAAGAGTCTTCCTGATAAAGGCTTTTCCATATTCACCACATATGTGGGGTTTCTCTCCAGTATGAGTTTACTGATGAGCAGTGAGATCACTCTTCCTAGTGAAGCCTTTCCCACATTCACTGCATACATAGGACATTCCTGCCACATGAGGTTCCTGATGTCCGTTGAGGTATGATACACTGTGAAAATTTTTCCCACATTGCAAGCATTTTCCTAGCTTTTGTCCTTCATGACTTTTTTGATAATGTTCATTGAGTTTGAACATTTTCTTGAATATTTGCCCACACTGACTGCATTCGTAGGTCTTATCTAGTATACCAATAATCTGGTGTTCATAGAACACAGAGTCTTCAATGAAGGTTGTTCCACATTTATCGCCTGTGTGTAGTTTCTCAATTTCATCAGACTCCTGATGCTGAATGCACTGTGACTTCATGAACCTGGGTGGTTCACACTCAGGGAATTTCATTTCAGTATTAAATTGCTCTTGTTCACTGTGGAGAAAAGTTTTCTCATCTTCTGTATTTTGTTGCTTCTGTTCTGATTTAATTCCAGAATGATTAAATCTGATTTTACATTTTTTTCATGTAATCCAAACATCTCATAAGTTTCCTTTGGAGGAAAATTATTTTTATGCTGAGAATATGTATTACATTTGTAGCACCATTCCATTCTGTCAATGCATCTTTCACATTGCAAGTGCTCAAGCAAATGATCATCATCTTTCTGGATTTCTATAAAAGAACACAACATTGACTCTTTTAAATATCTTGGTTTTCAATGGACCCCATAAAATACACATTGATATAAAGTAGATCTTTAGTGACAACCCTCTTTTATGACTATAAATAAAACACTATGCTTAATGTTTATTGCCCATTGGACGAAATACAATCATGTAAACAATTCAAATGGTAAAAATAGTTACTATAGAAATCAGGTTGGATATGAAAGTGATAAATGGACACAGGTTTGATATTTGCTTAAAGAGGTACATGAATACATACAACAAACATAACAGAAGGAAGACATGAGACCAATAGACCACAGGAGTGATATGACTTGCTAATTCCATTTGGTAGAGGTTAAATGTATTCATTTAATCAATCTTTACTGAAAGACAACTAAGTGCTAGATAAAGTTGGGAATGCGAAACATGGCGAATATTCTACTTGGGAGAAAACCATTTTTACAGGTATATATGAAAGGGATTATGGTACAGAAACACATTCCTTATGTTTGTGGAGCCTGTATTTTAGCTCACAGCACTCCTCTTACAGTGCTGTCCTGTGGTGGCGTGCAGGTTGCTGTGATGCCAGAAGCACTGCCACCCAGTGTTTCAAATACAAGCAGGACCACCCATGGTGCACAGGTCTTAGTGGATTCTCCAGAAATAGGGACTGGGAGGAAGATCTGGTGATCGACTTCTGGAACATGAACCCCTCAGGTTTAATGGCAATGAAATAACACTGAACAAGTACTAAATCCTCAAAGTACAGTCAACCATAATGATGTAGATGGAGGAAAAGCTTTGGGGACCTTCAGTGCTTGACATGGCATGACTGAAAATGAGAAAAAATAGCTGCTAATATCCTCTAGTAAATGGAAAATGGCATACATGCAATATTGTCATGAAAAATTGCAAGTTGTCAAAACAAAATGGAATGGTAAAAATTGATAGTGTATGCATTATTCAACTTTAATAGACTGGTACTGGCTATTTTTAATTAGATAATCAAGTGGTTTATAAGGCTGAGATCGACAAATTCAAGAAGATTGGCATCATATTCATTATCCAAAAGCACACTGCAATATCTTCCCTGATGTATAATTTTGTCAGTGGTAGGCTAATATTCATATGCCTGCAAGCAAGACCAGTTAGTACAAGTGTTATTCAGTTTTGTGCACCAATTAAAGCAAACATAGAAGCATTCACAAAGTTGGAGAAGAGTCCCAGTCACATACTCTTAGTTAAATATCATCGCCACACTATCCTTTCATTGTAGTGCCACCTTAATGATACCTCATACAAGCGCATGGCTAATTACTATCTGCCAGCAGCTTTAACGACAAGAGCAGACATGTTGTTGTTATTGTTCTCCCCGCTCAGGAGACAATTACTCCACTCCACCTACCCTCAGCACTGGTCTTAAGTTGCTCATCCAATTATTTCAGGGATCCCGATGCTAAAGATCCTGCCTACCTTGTTAGGTAGCTAGGTGTCTGCCTGTGTTTGTGTGGGAGGCGGGGGAGCTGCATGCCCTGAGATTATATAAATTGGTGAAAGAATGCAAAGCCTTTTTATTTCTGCCCTTCAATTACACACCAGTCCTTTAGGACCCATCCAGTGGGCATTTAAGAGAGAAAGAGATAATTGATTCCTTAAGTGACAGCAACAAAGGGAACCTGATTGCTTTCAAAGCTAGGCATCTTTCAGCTGAGAAGCAAGAAGTCAGGCACCTGTAGCAGCTGTATACTAACATCTTCCTGGAGGGCAGTTGGGGGGAAATCTCTGTCTGGAGATTGCTCATTAGCAGTTCTAGCTTTGGGACTTGTGGGGGTTTTCTTCCAACACTAGAACTGGTCTTCCAAGCCCTGTGGTCAGGAGTACAGATATAAGGCTGCTGCTCACACTTTCATCCAGGTTCTGTTTACCACCACAATAATGAAATTGAGGGGAGAAGGGATAAAGGAGAGCTGATATCAAGGAATTAAAGAAGAAAAAGTTTTCAAACTGTGGTAGCTATTGTACAGGACTGCTCCATGTAATTGAACTATGGGAAGTTATGATATCTATAAGAGCTCCCAATAAAATATTTAAAAATATATATTGAAATTTTCACATGAATTTTTCAGCCTGACATTGATCAACCAAACAATCATACACACTGATAAGTGTAAAATTTGGGGAAAGTAGCAGTAGTTGGAAAATGTGACCTTAGTAACAGAAATGACACACAGGTTCACTGATAACATTTTGAGACTAATGATGAATTCATAGCAAATTCCTTATTAAACACCAGAAATGGAAACTACACATATGGATTTTCCGGAATGGAACAAATGAAAATCAAATCAACCACATCTACAGAAAGAAATGGTGGAGAAGCTTATAAGTCAAAACACGCCCAGGGGTTAACTGTGGAACAGATCATAAATTGCTCAAATCCAAGTAGAAGCTAGCCAAAGTAGCTAGAGCACAGCTTAGAGACTATGTAAAGAATAAACATGAGGAATAAAAGTCTGACTGAAGACTAATGACAGAGACCAGATGAGATGTGGGATGACATGAAAGGCAACTTACACATGGAAACCAAAAGGCTACTCAAGAGACAGAAAAGAAAAGAGAGCAATATTGAATGTACTATGCATTGTTTGAATAACAGCAATAAAACCTATTGGAATATACTGCAAAAATGTTCTTTAGAAGCAGCAACAGTCATCTTTCGTGTATTGGACCTGTTAAGAAGGGGTGGGCCTAAGGAAGGGACACTACATAGTAAGAAATATATAGCAGACATTGCTTAATTAAAAAAAAAACATGCCCTTTCCACTTACAAAAATTATTGGAGGAACAGACAACTTAAAAAAATCTTACAGGTAGAAAAAAATGTAAGGTACAGTGCTAAAGTATACTTTAAGCTGATAATTTTCTTGCTAGGAAGATGATTTTAGATACCTGGAAACAACAGAAGTCATAAATATATTTCACCAAAAGGAGTAAAATATGGGGAAATATGTCTGTTAAAGAATTCCAACAGAGAAGGCAAATTGACCATCTCTCTAAGAAAACAGAAAGAACTGACATCACCTGCATGAAGAAAACTTTAAAGGAACAGAACACCAAATGAGAATATGGACACCAAATCTTTAGAGAAACTCCAAGGGGGGAAGCTAAGGAAGCACAAAGGAGACCCGTTTATGGTGGGAGCTCAAGATGCAAGATGGTGCTGCATACTGCAAATGGATATCCATTCTTACTCAGTAGGGGAGGAATGTGCTGTATTCAGAGGACAGTTACTAATTCAGAGTTCTCTGTTTGGAGAGAAGCGTGCAAGACAGATTTTCATAGTAAAGTGGAAACATAAAAGAAGGGAAAATTTCAGAATGTTAAAGAAAATTATGGAAGCAAACACACTTAGTGTAAAACAAGAAAATGGAAATCTAATCTCATAAGAGCTACAGGTGTACTTCCCTCAACATCTTGGACAAGTGAACTCTCACATACAAAGTAGCACACACTTTTATGCATTTTCTGACACCTTTCATAGATATGAGGCCTTCTCCCTGTTCAATCAACTACCCCAGCCAATTCCCCTTAAGGTGTTTTGACCATGCATCTGAGAAAATTCCACTATAGCTTGCTTCTAATACCAAACACAGTTCTCTTGTTCCAATTGAGAGAAAGCTTCTGGGGTGACAATTAGATAACCTGTTTAAGGGAAATTACAGAATCTTGGACACACCAAAATTAACGTAAAGTTTGTAAAGACTGCAGTTTTGTATTTCTAGAAAAATAATGTTCAAAGGAACAAAGTAAATAGCATTCTTTCAAGGGTAGAAGACCTAACCCACTAACCTAGGATGAGAAAATGCAATGAGAATCTACCTCTTTGAGAATACCACAAACACCGCAAAGTTTTTAACATATAAGACAGGAAAAGCCAGTGACGAGGTCAATGACTTGAGAATTCTCCTCACCAATGGAAACCAGGTTGCGATAGTTCTCCAACATCACATCCTGATATAGGGTTTTCTGAGCAGAGTTCAGGAGCTGCCATTCCTTCCGGGTGAACTTTACAGCCACATCGTTGAATGTCAGTGGTTCCTGTAGTAAGAGGGGTCTACTTAATGAAGTATTTTCCATTTGAAGATTTAAAAAAATATATATCTTACAGTAAAAAAAGCAAAACAATAATAAAAACTATTGTGGTAGTTCATTCCATAATGTGTCATTAACTGAGGACTTGGTACAAAATATTTTACCTTATTTCTACATTCACGACCATCAGCCGAGAAAACTAGCCCTAATTTTAGAAAGATCTCCAGTGTTCTGAGAAATAAATGTTTTCAAATACATTCTCCAGGTCAAATACTGTGCCCCCACAATAGCTAGCTCCACATTAAGGAGCAGGCTTAAAGGAGCTCCCATAGTAGAGGAATCATTTCTGTACCTGGCTACTTCACTATGCCTGAAGGTTATCTGTATATCTGAGCAATCAGGTTCTAGAGCCAGCCCAACATAAATGTAGCAAACACCTGGGGAGGGCACAGGGCCGGTTTGAAGTCAACTAACACTAGGTCAAGATGGTAACTCAGCATCTTGCTTGTTTAGAATTTTACCCGCTTATGATATGACCCATTAACTATGTACATGCTAACTGCATGACACGAACGCCTTATGGAAAGACCTGTAAGCTCCATTATATATACCCACTGGAAAATATATTCACTCTCTCAGGCCTGACATGGGAAGAGAGCCCCTGTGTCCAGCTGTCTGCTCTCTGTCTTTTAATATTTTCACAATTGCAATGTCACTCCTGAGGATCACTTTTGGAGTGTTGGGGACCCCAGTGCCTGAAAATAATGCACCCACTCTTAACATTAGAATTTTGAGTTCCAGTGACATTATCTGAATGTTCTAGAAATAGCTCAGCTTTATAATCACACAAGGTAGATAAAGACCTATTTGTTATCAAATGGCATTAGGGTTTCTACCAGCATCACCATTATTAGAGGCTCGGTACCTTCAGTGGCAATAAGTACTGGGAACAGTGCAGATGGGGGAGGTCAAACATACCTCAACTCTCCAACACTTTTTGTCAACTCTAAAACAAGTCAATCCTTCCACACCACTCTGTCTCACTTCTGGGTTTGATAATCTGTTGCTGTGGTCACACAACACTCAATAGATCAAAGTGGTCTATTAATGAACAAGGTACAACTCGGGATCAGGAACAAGAAGCTATAAGTCAGAACCAAGATCAGAATGTTCATAGACATTATCTCCCTTACTGAGTGCAGAACAACTTTCTAAGCTCTTAAAGGCCACCTTAGGACAAGCTCCTCTTGACAACCTTAGGACAAATTCTCCTCAGCCACCTTTGGAGTGAATTATCTTAACTTTAATTGCAAGGTCCTCTTGAACTTGCCATCTTTCACCACATGCTCTCCAAGGCGCCCCCAGCCTAATTCTGCTGGGTGGATCTCTGGAGCCTTCCTAATCTTGCCTAGGCAGGGAAGATGCTGGGTTGGCCCAAGAAGCCAACATATTAAGAGGGAGAGAGAGAACTGCCTGCAGGCATGGTTTGAGAGGAGACAGTGAGGCATTATCCTGTCATCTGAGCTGTTGATTTGGGTTTATTAGCCCCTGCAGCCACACAGTTCAGAATGAACCCATGGATTAGGGATTTGCAGCTTCCAAAAAATTAATGTGGCATTTCCTTGAATGGCAACTATGAGCTGCCTGTGTGACCTGACTTGAGAGCTTCCTCCACTCTATGAGCCATTAGCTTGCTGTCTGACCTTCCAATTTGGGTTCCTCAGCCCCTGCAACCTATTAGCTGACGAGATTCAACAACTTCTCTTTGTGAGGCAGTGGACTGTGGTCTGACCTGATGATCTGGTTCATCAGCATTTATAAACAAATCAATGAGGAAAAACCTACAGACTGATTCCTGACCTTTATATAGATCTGGAACTCACCAGCTTCCACATCTTGAAGAGCGATTTATTTACTTGATGACTTTTGAGTTTTGTGAGATGTTGCTGAGCAAATCATGGACCATCTTGAACCTCTACCACATAGGGATGGGTCTACTGCTGCTCCTGCAAAATGAACTGTACTATTCATGGGTCAAGAGCTGCACCAATGGAGACAATGACCAGGGCAGAAGGGACAGAGTGACAGAGCCAATGGTGTCAGGTCCAGAAAGGGCTTTTCAGCCAAGAAAGTGGGACAGGCAGGCAAGATCAAGAAGAGGATATTCAAAAGTAGTTGAGAGGACCATATAAAGATGGAACTAAGAAATGAGCCTATCTTTAGAAGGAAAAATGTCTGATAGGGGACAGGGAAAACAGGCCTTCCCTGAAGAAGAGCAAATGTGCCTACATGGTTCTTTAATATGAAAGTCAATGTGTAGCCTACTAATTCTGATACCAAATTATACTCTGTTACTGAGTAAAACTTGTACCTGTGACTCTGGACTGTAATTAGTCCATGGCCACTGCAAAAAAAAAAAAAAAAAAGAATAAGCTGAGTAGGAGAGGAGTGTGGCAAAGATACTGGTGTCAGACTGGAAAACCATTGGAGGGTACAGGTCTGTCTAAGCTCTGCCTCATATGAATCAGAGCTGATGTTGACAGTTAATTCTCTCTCCTGCATCTCTAGTTAGAGGAGGTGAGATGCTGTCTCATTTTTAAACCACTAATGCAACAAGACCCATTTTAGATGCATTGATGAGAATGCTGCTGAGTGGGAGAGTATTTAACATATCACCTTCAGAAATAAGCATTAAAGAAAGTTACTCAAACAAAAATCCCATGGACTACTGAACTCTCCTAAAGAAGTGATTTTATTTCTCCTTAAAAACCATGTATAGCATATAATTTGAAAGATATGCTGGCCATAGAATAATAAATTATGAGCTGGAAGATGTTATCCAAAGAATCCTCAGTGCTATATTATGTTCAATGTCAATAGTTTATTGTTAATCCTATGATCAATATATTCCTAATCTTCTCCAGCCAAATGTTGAAATCAGAGTAAAAGTTTAGCTCTAAGTTCTACTATTTCAAATTTCTGCTTTTCCAATGAACTGAATCAGTATTATTCAGGCTCCTACAATTCCAGTAGAAAATACAGAAAAGGATAAAACACATCAGAAGCACCTGAGCCTTGGCCATTTTCTTTGGTCCTTAGGACACTACAGGCAACTGGGATGCTCTGTCTTATCTGGATCAGCTCTAATGATGCTCACAAATTTCAATCTCTCGTGAGGAAATCCCAAAAGTAATAATACAAGGCACTCTTCCTCCTTCCTCTAAGCTGCTGGTGATGCACCATCGGCAGGCTGATGGGAGAATACAGTGTAACACATAACCAATAGGTCCAGGTGCTGTTACTGCTCTTTCCTTCTTCTAAACACCCAAAGTCCCCAATACTGTTAACGGTGTCCTTACTGAGTAATGGGAAACATGCTTATACCATGAGCAATAAAATCTAAAACTCATAATGTTCACACATGTGAATAAAAGATTATTTTATAACAAATAGAGATTGGGCAATCAAATATAAATATAAAAAAATAAACAAAGAGTTGGATCCCTACCCCACAGCATACAAACTACCAATTCCTTACTGTGTGACTCTCAAAGAGAATGACAAATCAATGAACCTTTAAGATGATTATGTTAATTAAAGCATCTGGAAACATTTTACATGGGATATATAAAGAGCTATTATAAACTAAAGATTATTTTATAGGAGAACTATAAATTGTAAAATAACTTTAGAAACACTTTTAAACTCACCATCAAGTAGAGTTAGACATATAAGCTGCAGATAGGACACAGGAGAACTGCTGTACAGAGCTTCCAAGATTCTAAAGCCATGACAGGATGCTAATGGGTGTGTACCTCTGACCTTGAGGATAGAAGTCCAACACTTAACACATGTCAAAAACAAGGCTCCATAATAAACATTTATATGACATTTATTAGATTGAAATTTATATCTATACATATATAAATTACATATAAATGTAAATGAAGAAGTATATATCCCCCAATAATGAGTGCACTTTTGAATCCCAATATAGATAATGTTTTTAATATACCATTATTTGTAGTACCTAATGCAGTTAGATCAGTGGTTCTCCACCTATGGGTTGAGACCCTTTTGGGGGTTGAAGGACCCTTTCACAGGGGTTGCCTGATTCATAACAGTAGTAAACTTACTGTCATGAAGTAGCAACAAAAGTAGTTTTATGGTTGGAGCTTCACCACAACATGAGGAACTGCATTAAAGGGTCGCAGCATTAGGAAGGTTGAGAATCACTGAGTCAGACAGGTGGTCTATACAAGTACACAGTCTAGCTATGCCCCCTTAACTTCCTCCAAATTATTTACCTGGGTTTGTCGCCTGCCAATGTGAACGAGGAAAAGTTGTCCCTCATAGTGGTTACTGTCAGGCTGCTAATTGCAAGGTCAGCAATTGGAAACCACCAATTTCTCCTCGAAAGCATGAGTGACATGGCTTTTTACTCCGTTATAAAGTTACAGTCTCATATAAGACAATCGGGCAGCTTGGCCAACAATACATTGGTACCGTTGTGCCTTGTGGTTATGTAAATAAACTGTCTGAAACCTAACCTACAGATTAGTTACTTTGGAATTCATGTTACAACTAATTGAGTTATTTCAGAGACAGAAATTGGGATCTCACTACCAACAAAAAAGAAGAACCAGGGGGACTTCCGGCAAGATGGCGAAGGAGTAACAAACACCAGAGGAACTCCACAGAATTCAAGCTAGGAGAGTTACTTAGAGATAACTGAACACTGCTGGAATGCAGGAGGAGCATCATAAAGACAAGTAGGCACAGACCCATGGGGTTTTGAGGGGCTGGGGGCTTTTGGTTTACTTCAGTGGAGGCCGGCTGGGGCTTGACCTTTGCCCCGCCACTGTCTCTGCCAGAGCCAGGACCATTTGGAGCCTGTAGGGCTGCTTGGTCTCAACACAGCCACAGTTTGCCACCACCTGCCTTGGGGCAGGCACTAGACCTTTGCATCTCCTCTCTGTCACCCTATCAGCCTTGGAGGGCTGTGCAGCAGCCTTTTCTCAACACAGCCACAGCTTGCTGCTACCACCTCCGAACAAGGATTAAACCCTTGCAGCTCCTCTGGCCTGGATAAGGGCTCAGCTACATTGTTGCTTTCTATCCATCTCTTCACTATATTCCCCCTCCCCCGCCCCTCATGGGCACATTTGGCTTGCTTTTTAACTTTTTTTTCTCCTCTTTTCCTCTTTCTTGGTCTCTCACACTCTACTGCTAACCTCCAGACCACTCCCTTAGCTTAGGGCATTTACACCTGAGCCACACGCAGCTAGGTGAGCTCCACCCTGTGTAGTTAGCAGGCTGGAAAAATCCCTGCTGGCCCCCAACAGGGGATACTCTGCTCAACTTCTGACTGGGGAACTCCTTCCAGCCTTTGTGCCTGTGGGGCATAAGGCAGCTCGGCCAACACTCCTCAACAAAAGTTACTGCAGGAGCCTCTGCCCAACCTCTGCAACACCAAAGCAGGCAACCCTTCTGGGTCACTCCCCCGAGAGGGAAGCCACAGGAGGACAAAGTGGTAGGTTAATTCCATAGTGAAATAAGCTATAGGCAGTTCAAAGTCTCCCAGAGAGAGCCAGTGCTCTTCGACTCCCTGGAAAATGGCACCTGGCTAATCTAAAACAACGCAACACAAGCAGCCATCAGCCCCAAAAACCTCAACAAAAAAAGGAGAGGAACAAAAGGCAAAGCCAGAAGATGTCCTGAACATAATGCATGCATAGAGGAAGCAGACATTGAGCTGCCACAGAAAGAAATTTTCAGAATGTTACTTGGAGTCAGGGGATATGAGGGAAACAATACAGAAAAATGATGAAATGATAGAAAAGGTAAAAACCATAAATCAAAGAGAAATACAGGAGCTTAGGGAGGAGATAACAAAAACCAGTAGCACACTCATGGACCTCGACAAGCAACTGGAAGAATCAGAGGCCCGCATCAGTGACTTGGAGGACAGCCAAGCAGACTTCAACAAACGAGAACAAAAATCTAATAAGATCATCAGAGAAGCTGAAGAAAACTTAAGAACTAAGTCTGATGCTATGAAGCGGTACATCATTAGAAGTATTGGCTTACTGGAGGAAGACACAACAAAGAAGTCATCTGCAACAGTAGTGAGAGAATTCTTGGAGGAAAGCTTCCCCAGCTTAGTGAATTAAAACAAGGCAACCATTCAGGAAGCTGAAAGAATCCCAGCAAGACTGGATCCCAAGAAGAAGTCATCAAGGCACATAATAGTTAAATTATCCAACTTTGAGGAAAAGGAGAAAATCATGAGAGCAGCTAGGGGAAAACAAGCAATCATATATAAAGGTTCCCAAATAAGAATATGATCAGACCTATCAGCAGAAACTATGAAGAAGAGAGAGTGGAGTAACATTTTCAAAAAATTGAAGGAAAACAATGCAAACCCAAGAATACGCTACCAAGCCAAATTATCAATCAAGATAGATGGAGAAGAGTCATTACATTGCACGCTCATCTCGATAATATGATCACTGAAGACAGATTTGTGCATAAGCAAATGTGGTGAAGAAAGTTGATGGTGCTCAGCTATCAAAAGATATAGCATCTGGGATCTTAAGGCTTGAAGGTAAAAAAGCGGCCATCTAGCTTAGAAGCAACAAAGCCCACATGGAAGAAGCATACCAGCCTGTGCAATCACAAGGTATCAAGGGATCAGGTATCAGGCATCATCAGAACAAAAAATCTTACCATAGTGAATCAGCGGGGGAGTGTGGAGTGGAGACCCAAAGCCCATTTGTAGGCCACTGGACATTCCCTTACAGAAGGGTCTTGGGGAGGCGATGAAACAGTCAGGGTGTGATGTAGCAACGATGAAAAATACAACTTTGATCAAGTTTCTGGGTGCTTCCTTCCCCCCTCCAACTGTCATGGTCTGAATCCTGACTTGCAGGTCTGACTAGACCAGGGGATGTACACTGGTGCAGATGGGAACTGAAAATGCAGGGAAGCCATGGCAGATAATCCCCTCAGGACTGGTGGTGTGAGTGGTGATATTTGAAGGGCACAGTGAGGTTGGGTTGGAAAAGTGGAACCTATTTCAAGAATCTACATGTGACCTCCTCCCTGGGGGACATACAACAGAAAAATGGGACACAGAAATATATGACAAAATAACAATTTATAAATTATCAAGGGTTCATGAGGGAGGAGGGAGTGAGGAGGGAGAAGAAAAATTGAGGACCTGAAGCCAGGGGCTTGGGTGGAGAGCAAATGTTTTGAGAATGATGAGGGCAACGAATGTAAAAATGTGCTTTACACAATTGATATATGTATGGATTGTATTAGGAGTTGTATGAGTCCCTAATAAAATGACTTTAAAAAAAAAAGAACCAGGAGTAGGGGCCTTTAGATCCCAGATTCTTTCACAGAAATTCTTCAATCCAGCAGACAGGCAGCTGTGACACAAGAGTGGACATGAAGGGAAGAAGCAGCAACAGAGACATGGTGGCAGCAGAACCAAGAGCCTGAGACAGAGCAGTGGCATTCCCAGACCACAGAACAAGAGAGCTAAGTGCCTTTGGGCAGGAGGTTAGAGGTGAAATAGGGGTACATTTGAGTTCTTATCTGGGGAACTAGATTTGCCAACCCACATAGAGCTAAGTGTGTCTGGTATAAGGCTAAGGTGCAGAGAGAGAATTTATCCGCAGAACTAAGAGAACTTTGTAATTTTTGTACATTTAGGACAGAAGCCAGGGGGTTGTAGGGCCTGACCTCACCTGCAGGTACGGCTGTCAAGATGCTGTCCCAGAGAACTGTACCTTGAGGCACTGATGATGCTAAATTGTGTGTTAGGGTGGAAAAGTGACTTCTTTGTCAAACATAATTTGAGGAGAGCATTTATTGAACGTTAAGACACAACAAAAGATACGCACACACATCATATGGATAAGGGAGGCCATTAGCAGTTCAAATGCAACTGAGGATTCAGAGTCGGGACCCTAGATAAATAGGACACAGAACAAAAGGCCATGTCACAGATCATGATTGGTGGCAAAGCAATACATCAGATACAGGTGGGACTGCAGCAGCAGGAATGGGACCATAATTGGGACATGCACATTATTAGATAGAAAGACTTAAAAGATTGGTCCAGGGCCTTCAAACTGAAGCAATCAAGGCCAGACTCATAACAATGGCCCCTGTGCTGTCCTCGCTTAGGTGAGCTCCATCAAGGATACATCTAGGCAGGCCCTTGGAGGGGGATGGATGGAGAGGAGTGCAGGCAATCTATTTTGTAAGGCATTTTCCGCAAGGGTAAGATGATCTACATTCTTGGCTAATTATCAAAAGGAATTCAATGGAGGCTTAATCAAACTGGGGAGGCAGCAAATGGACTGTCTTCAGCAATGCAAACCTTAAACCCAACTCAGTGCCACAGAGTGGATTCTGGTTACAGTGACCCTTTAAAGGGAGGTGGAATGGCCCCTTGTGGATTTCGGAGACTATAACTCTTACCAAGATTGGAAACCTTGTTTTTCTCCTCAGGGGTGACTTGTAATTCTGAACTGCTGACCTTGCAGTTAGCAGTCCAATCTGTAACCACTATGCCACCCGCCTTTTGCAAATTGGAGTGCTCACAATTTAAGTTCTAATACAATTATACATGGTTACATTATCAGCAAATTCTATCATTCCGGGAGATGCGCAAATTGCTCGGACCCCGACCAATGGGGCAGCCTGGGTTCTTGTACACTGGTGTTTCCTGGGTTCAGACCCCAGAAAGCTCAGATCCCTCCTGCTTCCCCTCAAACTCCTCTGCCCAGTGCTGACCCCAGGAACCCCAGGGATGCTCACCCTGCTTGGAGTCAGGTGAATGGATTTGGTTCACGACCCAGTCAGAAGTTGAAGTCCTTCCTTGTCATGCTTCAATGTGCAAGACACTAGTACCAGATTTCTAGCTCCCTAGACTGGACTGTATTTCTCTGTGGCAAATCTTTGTTCTGAAACAGAAGAGGAGGCAATGTTGAAAAAGGCATATCACTTTCTTGGCCTGTACTTCTTGCGCTAAATAGTGACCACCCCCACCACCTGGGATCAAAATCCTGCTCAAAGCTGAGGGTTTGCATTAAACAAGGGTCCACTCTATCTTTGCAGAGCAATTTTACTAATTTCCCAAATATCATGATCAACTTTGGATCCACAAAGTGGAAGTACTTAAGGCCTCAAATTTCTCAAGCTCCATTGAAGGTAAATATCTTCTTTTCACCAGCAATCTAACTGAAGAACGGAATATTTTATGAAGAATGTTCTTTAAAAGCCCATAACGGAACCTCAGACCAAAACCCTTGACATATCTGGTGAAAGTGATCAAGCTGAATCACGCTCATATCTGCCACTCCAACTCAGGCTGAGCTTCTCATTAAGTAAAACCTACTCCAATCCCCTTGCATCCTGGGTATTCTTTACAATATCTATTGTGTGAAGAAATCCCTATGGTTGGGTAGCCCATTTATGCACAATAGTGTAGTAACTAGAGAAAGTTTTTGTACAGGTGGACAACAAGAGACAGAGCGACACCAATAGCACATCCTAGAGGTACCTTGGCCAAGATAGAGATATTCTAAACAAGAAAACAAGCCAGGGGAATCCTTATTTGCTACTCTCTTAAGCTCTTGTGTTTACAGATGTCCGATTTTAAAGCCTTTGGGAAAGACTGCAGCTTACAGTCATGGAATGGCAAGGGGTCATGGTAAGAGCCAAGGTGAGGGAAGATGCTTAAAAATGCAAGATGGATCCAGAAAAGAGATGACTGATCAAACCATTTTGTCATCTTGACCTAAATTCTGGATTCCAAGCTTTCTAGGTAATGCTGACTGATGGCAAACAACACACACTGTAGTAGTGGGCTTATTGGCTTGGGTTCAAGGATGTCCCATCCACAGTCTCAGGTGTGAGTGACGATTTGTCCCGTCAAGAGGGGTGTAAATCATTTATCACTCTAGAGGATCCAGCCAGAGCAAGTGATCTATGAGAGTCGAGTGGGTTTCAGGATGTTCAGAAAGTTTACAATCAACTGAATCACAATTCAATTCCATGAGAAACTTCAAGGCTAACTGTAAGACAGATTAAAGTTGAAGATTCTGGCAGCTAGACAGGAGAGTATTCACGCAATATGAATAGACGCTTTATTCTTTTTGTCTAAGTTCACGTTATTGGGTGAAACATAACAATAATTGTCAGAGTAACCTTATTAATATTTTCTATGAGACCAGTAATAACCTGTAAACAAGGTCAGATAATGATACTTCAAGAAAACTGTAGAGCAATATTGATAATGGATCTACATGAAAAAGTTCTTGAAAACATTGGGAATAGAGTCAGAAAACACATGAAAATAATTACACATGATAATTAAGTAGAATCTATCCTAGAGTTGATTTAATATAAGAAAATGAGCACTGTAATATATACCAATTAATGTAAAAAAGAATTAATAATCTAAATAGACACAAAACTTACTAAACAAAGTCAAAGACTTTTCATGCTAAGGAAAAATAACTCTACAAATCTAACATAAAACAAATATAGTTCAAAATGTTAATATGCTAATATACATTCCTAAAAAGAAAAAGTCATACTTGAAAAAACATCACCCCACGTCAGAAAAAGGACAACCATAAATGTCCACTTTTACCAGTGATATTAAAAATTGACTGTATGTTCTAACTAGAGCTACCAGGTTCACTTTTTTTTAAGGAAGAGGCTTCCAAAAAGACATAAAAATTCCTTTAATCATAATTTAATTATCATATCCATAAAATATTCACGATATGCCATGAATAGCTAATAAATGCTAAAACATTGTAGGCTACATTTAAACACGCTGAAATAACTCTTGGTACTTAACTCCCTAACTATTAATTGTTAATCAGAAGTGGAAGGGGAAGGTGGGGGGAGAAAGAGGGAACCTATCACAATGATCTACGTATAACTCCCTCCCCAGGGGGATAGACAACAGAAAAGTGGGTGAAGGAAGACATAGGGCAGTGTAAGAGATGAACAAATAATACTTTACAAATTATCAAGGGTTCATGAGGAGGGGGGAATAAAAATGAGAAGCTGACAGCAAGGGCTCAAGTAGAAAGAAAATGCTTTGAGAATGAGTATGCCAACAAATGTACTAATGTGCTTGACACAATGGATGGAGGTGTGGATTATGATAAGAGTTCTACAAGACCCAATAAAGTGATTTAATAAAAAAAGAAATACAGCATGATCAAAATTATAGCATTTATCTTACAGAAAAGGAAGTACAAATGTATTCAGATTAAAACCCTGAAACAGGGAATTTGTTTCCACCCATTCTGTGATGAAAGCATGAATTTAGAGTCCTGTAGTTTTCTGTAGTGTTGAAGGTCCTCATATACTGATGAATTAATAAACTAAACCAAGGCATTCGTGTGCACATATAATATTAGAGTGACTATATAGACACACATATATGTATGTGATACACACACATATATGTATGTGATACACACACATATATCAAGCTGGACAACAGATAGGATTGATGCTCACCCAAAAACTGAAGTTTGGGGACTTGAACACACTGAGCCATGGATGCTCTAGGTAGCATTGGACCCATGGGCTTCAGTTGGACTGGGCTGGGATGTTCTCTTGATGAAAAGCTCTCTCTTATGCATATGTCAGTGTCTATAGTTTTATTTTTCTAGAGAACCCAGCCTAAGGCAGAACCCCATCACATTAGTGTCATATGAGGGCGAAAAGGTGTACCTGACATGCTGCTCTTGGAGAAAAACACATCACAAGGAAAGTGTGAAAAGATAATCAACAATTCCCTGACACTGAGCCAGTCCTATGCTCCTCTAGGTCTGTGGAATTTTGGTGGAAGAAAATCTATTTATAACAAAAATATCAGAGGGGCCAGCCCCAATCCCAACTAAGAGGACAGCTGCCCCTTCCCCCAGAAGAATTTACTTCAGAGGACAACACTGAAGCTACAGCTCAGGGAAAGGGACATGTCTGATCAGAGCACACGGGAGAAAATGAAGGGGGAGGAAGAGAGAGTGGAGCACACATCCTGGCCCACCAAGCTTTGAGGACAATATGCCTGCTCTGAGCAGCCCATGCAAAAAGAAGCACTATGGCTGCCCCGACTATGAGTCATGACATCCCTCACTGACCTATAGCCCTATAGGGGACAACACTGGAGACAGTTTGGGAATTGCATCCGATCTGACCCCACCACACCCAGGCAAAACACTAAGGGTGTTGTGCAACAGAACAGCAAGGGAAGTAGAGCAAGGAAGTCCCAAGAGTACCAAAATTAGACTCGGGGGCCAGGGCGTGGCACCCCATCAGACTCCACAGAAAAGCACTCCTAAAGGTCAACATAGAGACCTCTAACTTTTTACAGGCTTTTCTCTTTTTTCCCTTTTTTTCTTGTTGCTGTTGTTTTGTTTTCTTTTGTCATTTTGTTTTGCTCTTTTGTGTGTATGTGTGCTTGTGTGTGTGTATGTGTGTGTGTGTGTGTGTGTGTGTGCATATTATATCTGCACTTCTAACTAGATAATATAGGCCAGATAAACAATCTGGAGGAGAAAGCAACAGGACCCATGGTTGGGGCGGGGAGCATGACATGGGAGAAGGGGAGGTGGGGGAAAGAAAGTGGTGTTAACCAACCCAGGGAAAAGGGAACAATCAATAAGTGATCCAAAATAGTGGGAAACAGAAAGATTTCTCCAAGTCATCTCCCCCAAATATATGTTAGACTTAGGACACTGCTCACAATTAATGGTAAATAATTGTCAAGTTACCTCCCTGAAGGCAATCAGCTGTCAGAGGACTGTCTAGTCCCACCACATATAGGGCCCATCCCTGCTGTTAAGGACAATGGGATACTTCCCCCTAAAGGCTTCAATTTAGACCCTGCAAGGTGGGTTTACAGTACACCTTACTGATAATGATTTCTACAGTGAACCAGAGAACAGGTCAAACCTGCTCAGTGACATCCAAAGTTAGGCTGCCATGCTGAATCTCGGGTCCGCCCATCTTGTCACATGCACACCCTTACTCCCTCCTCTTCCAACAGCATATGAACCCCTACAGCATCCCACTCCCATTACTATATTACCTATAGCACAACACTTTCCTGTGATGGATTTCTTCACCTGTAATTAGGGGGCCTGCACATCCCCAGATGATATAAAAGCCTTGGTTAGCAATAAATATTTCTCTCCCCATGTGGACCACCAAGTGAGGCTGAGGTGAACATGCAACTATGAAATGTGTCTGCCTCCATTATTTCAATCCCTCTTCTATCTCTCATGCTCCCTATGACTTTACTATAATCTTTATTTATTATCACTGTACAATTGCACCAACCGACCCGCTGTGATGTGTTAGGGTCTGGCCTTTCCCCTGACACAAAATAAGTGGCAAGGAGGGTGTAAGATGCCTGGTAGGGATTGATCAAGGCAATGTAACTGAGAAGAATTACTGAAACCCTGAAATTACTGAACTACAGACAGAGCATGATAGTGGGACAAGAGGAAAGTAAAAGGAAATAGAGGAAAGAACTAGGAGACAAAGAGCATTTACAGAAGTCTAAATACAAGCATGTGCATATGTAAATATATTTATATTAGGGTGGGGAAATAGATCTAGGTGCATATATTAATAGGTTTAGTATTACGGTATCAGATGGACATTGGGCCTCCATGCAAGTGCTCCCTCAATGCAAGAACACTTTGTTCTATTACCTGGCATTCCACGATGCTCACCTTCCTAAGATGATAGCTGAAGACAACTGTGTGCAAAGAAAATGTGAAGAAAACTGATGGAGCCCAGCTACCAAAAGATATAGCATATGGGATCTTAAAGGGTTGAAGGTAAACAAGTGGCCATCTAGCTTAGAAGCAAGAAAGCCCACATGGAAAAAGCACACAACCTATGGATTGATTACAAGGTGTCGATGGGATCAGTATCGGGCATATTGTGAATGAAGGGGAGTGAAGATTGGGGATCCAAAGCCCGTCTGTCAGCAACTGGACAGCCCCTTACAGAAGGATCATAGGGAAGAGACGAGCCAGTCAGGGTACAGTGTAGAAACAATGAAAATACAACTTTCCCCTACTTCCTAAATGCTCCTCCTCCCCTCCACTATCATGAACCTAATTCTCTTACAAATCCAGCTAGACCAGAGGATGCACACTGGTACAGATAGGAACCTGAAACATAGGGAATCTGGGACAGAAGATGCCTTCAGGACCAGTGGTGAGAGTGGTGCTATCATGAGGGTGAAAGGAAGGTGGGGCAGAAAGGGGGGACCCATTACAAGGATCTACATAAAACCCCCTCCCTGGGGGATGGACAACAGAAAAGTGGGTGAAGGGAGACATCGGACAGTGTAAGGATGAAAAAATAATAATTTATAAATTATCAAGGGTTCATGATGGAGAGGCAGTGAGCAGGGAGGGGGGAAATTGAGGAGCTGATACCAAGGGCTCAAGTAGAAAGCAAATGTTTTGAGGATGATGAGGTAACACATGTACAACTGTGCTTGACACACAATGGATAAATAGATAATAAATAGATAAAGCTATCATGTTAACCTTGAAAAAACACAGAGCTCTTACAAGGCACAATGCACACATAGCCTCTCTGCACCAAAGGTCAACACTCACATTTATAACACGTAAGGAAACTTAGTAGACTCATAGTCACACTTGCTATAAGAAATCAGTATAACACTAAGAGCCTTATATTCATGGGGAAACATGACATCATGCTCCTGAGAGGAAAGTACTACACTTGTTTATATAACAAAGTATTCCCATTACTCAGCTCACATACTGCAATAGCATCACTGAGTATGAAACATACACAAATATACATATACACACGCACGCACACATCTTTCCGTTTTTAATGAAAATATTCATACCTACTGAGGCCAGGTTTCTAAAAGTTTCCATCATCCCGTGTCTCTATAGTTTCCTCTCAGAAAGGTCCAGCAATGCCCATTCTTCCTCGGAGAAATTCAGAGCCACCTCCTCAACAGCCACAGTGTCCTAAAACATCCCGTATATTCTGGCTTGGCAAGGTACCATGCATTCCACTATGTGAAAGGATGAAGAAGACAGTCCTGGGGAAACAGAGACTTCACATGGGCATTAGACACAGGGGTCTTGCTCTAAGGATTTCCATCAGGGTTTAGCTAACCCACTTCACCCACTAGATCAGCTGTTCTGAACCTGTGGGTTGCAACTCCTTTGGGGGTTGAACAACCCTCTCAAAGGGTTCTCCCGTTCATAACAGTAGCAAAATTACAGTAATGAAAATAATTTTTTGGTTGGGGGGTGAGCACACATGAGGAACTGTATTAAAGGGTTGCAGCATTAGGAAGGTTGAGAACCACTGCACTAGACACACTCCCTCACTAATTACATGTTATCCCAAGGACTGCATGCTTCTAGCATAATGAGTTTATCTCTGTACAGTTTGTCTGTGACCAACTGCAGCCTTATTTCTATCTAGCTGTTTCAGAATAGAGAACAGTCAGAACACATAAATCAGATGAATGATCAAAAATAAAAGCCTCGATTCCAAATTCATATCCTCTCTTCCATTGGAGGGAGGATTGAAATTAGAATATTTATCAGAACAGGAAGCACAGGGTGAAAGGAAGATGACAACTAGGAAACACTGCAGAATTTGTGCTTCTCCCTGTCGCCCCTCCTTAGCCATTGGAGAGCTGCTGGTATGAACTAACAAAGTAGGGACCCAAAGCCCTGGAGTCATGGTATCCTCTTGGAGAATTCTACGTGATCAAGAGCTGACGTGTTACCTGGTGATAGAGATGATTATTTGGGGAATTATGAAATTTTCTATAGAGTGTCTATGTTACTCGCCTACTTTCCAGTCACTCTGCAGTTGCACGCTTGTGTATTTTGTATTTTCAATGAGATAGGACAAGCTATTGAAAAGGGAAACCGGGCAAGAGTGAAAGGTAACAATAGAATATAGATACCCTCTGTACACTGGTACAGATAGGAACATGGAAACAAGGAATCCAAGGTGGATGATCCATTCAGGTCCAGTGGTGAGAGTGGCGATACCAGGAGGATGGAGGGAGGGTGGGGTGGAAAGAGCGAACTGATTACAAGGATCTACATATAACCTCCTCCCTGGGGGATTGACAACAGAAAAGTGGGTGAAGGGACATTTTGGACAGTATAAGATATGACAAAATAATAATTTATAAGTTATCAAGGGTTCATAAGGGAGGGGGTAGTGGGGAGGGAGGGGCAAAAATGAGGAGCTGATGCCAGGGGCTTAAGTGAAGTGCAAATGCTTTGATATTGATAATGGAAATGAATGTGCAAATGTGCTTTACACAATTGATGTATGGATTGTGATGAGTTGTAATATAATGATTAAAAAAAAGAATATATGCAGATATCTTGAAAATTTTCCCACTGAGACAAAGCTACTGTCATGTAATTATTATGGACTGCTCCCCTCAAAAAATACTGGATACGCACATCAATACACACTAAGCTCATAGGATATACTGACAAAAGAGCACAATATATTCAGTATCATAATAGCATGTCCTTTTTGCTGATTGGGAAAATGTACTTAGGTTCCAATTTTCTTATAAGTTGACTGAACTTCAGTGCATTTCAATGTTAAACTGTTAGGATACTAGGACTTACATACCAGGCTTTGAGATGTTTTTCACATTTTAGATTTTTAAAGATTTTTTCACATTTGCAGATCATGGAAGGACGACTAGCTGAACATGATGACCACTAGCATTCTCTCAGCTGTGGGACTGGCCTCCATGACTTGTCATACTTTTGTTCCCGCATCTTTTCAGGAGAGACCAGTCCCTGGAGAAGGACATGGTGCTTGGTGAGGGAGAGAGAGGCAAAGAAGAGAAAGGCCTTCGCCAACATGGATCGACACAGGGGCTGTCGTAATGGCTCCAACGTGGGAACATGTGAGGATGGTGCAGGACAGGGCAGTGTGTCGCGCTGTTACATAGAGGGCTTTAGGGGCTGGAATGGACACGAAGCCACCTAACAACAACATAGAAAAGGTTGCACTTTATGCTAAGATTTCACAGCATGGCCAACTAGCTATGGCATAAAGTCGCATGAGCTGTCACGGTCACTCCACAATTCTGCTACAACAGTGTAACCTAGTGTCGATCCAATAAGCCTTTCAAAATCTCATCCACAGCAGTGCATCGGGTGCCGGGTTTTAAAGCCTTCCCATTCCTTCATGATGAACCAAAACCAAATGGACTGCGGTCAAGTACATTTTAACTCATTTTGACCATAAAACAGGGAGTGGAACTGCTCGCTAGTGTTTCCAAGTCTGTAAATCTTCACGGGCCCACGCAGCCTCCTTGGCCTCCCTTGATGGGCCTGGAATGCTGGAGCCACAAAGGGTCTGGCCAGCGGCATCGATTAAACCAGTGAACCACTAGGGCCTCTTTCACACAACATGTTCATGATAAAACACTGCATTTATTCAGCAACCACGATTCTGAGGCAATTTCCAAAAAGATTTGGCCACATTGGCTCATTTAGTCCTCTTGTCACTCACTTTTAAGCAGATGTTGCTCCCAATGGGATAGAGCTGAAGTCACCAACATAACTCACAATTTCAGTATTGCTCAAATGAAAACTTGTTGAACCAGGTCAGCATGCAGGTCCATGTGTGTACAACTAAATGCCTGGCAATTACATTTCTGTTCATATGCCCAGAGCTTTTTATTCTGTCAGTCATCAGTTACAGAGATGATCTGGATCTTCTGTGTAGTACAAAGAGGAGACGAAGAAAACAATCTATTCAATTCAGATAACTGGAACGCATTGTCCTGGAAAAGCCAGGACCCTCAGACAATACTGCTTACCTCAGGGCCGTACAACTGGCTCTTGCATATAAGAAATTATTAGATTGATTGAGCAAATAAAAAACCATTGAGCAAATCAGAACAAAACCAGACCAATGTGTTCTGAGAGGGCACACCATTCCAAAACCAACAGTTCAACCCTGGACACATGAGGTGGCTATGAGTTGAAAACACTCCACAGTAAATAACAAGAACAAAAGCACAAGGCCAAATGATAATAACTCTTATGAGAAATGCAACAGAGGTGGAGTCTAAGCATTAACACATACATATTTACATTTCGTGAGCTAGTGTAGGGAGAAATAAAATGATCACTTTAGGAAACACTAGCCAGAGAACCCTGGCATGATAAGGAAATTCTAACAACATGGGAAGGTTCTGTGATGAATTTGCAAATGCTCAGTTCGATTTCCGTTTCTCAAACATACAGGCTAAGGAGTCAAAGAGCACCCAGGTCTTCAGGGGCCAGAGAGGGAAGCTCCATGGTCAGCCACTAAATGAAAAGCTCGTTAGCAATAAGCATTCATGGAACTTCCCACACTGGAAAATAAGTGGAGCATGAAGAAGCACCAGCAAGAAAGTAAAACAAAAGAGGCAATAGTTAAAAGAAATGCAAATGAGGACGTTCAGGTTTATGACCAATATGTGAAGAGCTCAAAGTCACCATTCCAGTCTCAGAGATAAAAGCTGACCATGTTGAAGTCAGAGTACGGAGGTCACAGGGCATGTTTTTCTTTCTGGTGTACATTTTTTTAAACAATTACTGTCATTGAGTCAATTCTGACTCAAAGCATCCCCACAGAGCAGAGTAGAACAGGGCCTGCGCGTTTCTGAAACTGCAACTCTTTAAGGGAGTAGAAAGCCTCATCTTCTACTATGGACCAGTGAGCGGTTTTGAATGGCTAAACATGTGGGTACCAACCCAACGCATAGCACACTACATCACCATGGGTGCACAGTGTTGTAATAAATTGGTGAAAACTAGATGGTAACTAACAACAAGAAAAGCATCCTTTTAAATGCCTCTAATTAATTACTCTAGTTAGGACCCAGAGCAAACATCTGTCCTCAATACAGAGGGGCGGTGAAAACAGGTACTCTCTCAGCTGATTTCATTGTGAAATCATTCTGTGTACCTGCCTATGGGGCCCTTTTGTTTACAAGTGGTTTTCCTTATCTGCCCTTAGTAGTCTAATCAATTGCATTCATTGAAAACAGTGATTTGAAGGATGTGATGGGATTAACTAATGGGTAGTCCAAAAGAGTTTGTTCCTAGAGGAGAAAATACCAGACCACAGGGTATTAGGAAGAAATGTACTTGCTATGTTTTAAGGACAGTCAAAGCCCAGGTTGAACAAATACATTTTTATAAGGATAAAGTAAGTCAGAAAGGTGTGTCATTGGGATTTCAATGAAGAAATGCAAAAAGATTGAAATCAATAAAAAAGTAGCATGTTCCAAAATTTCATACCATTGTGTGCTCACTTTCCCTATAAGATCACTAAAGACAAATGGGGGATGAACAACAGAAAAGTGGGTGAAGGGAGACATCGGACACAGTGGATGGATGTATGGATAGTGATAAGAGTTGTCTGAGCCCAACGTAAATGATTAAAAAAAATAGCATGTTCCAAAAAACTCTCCTCCACTAATATATCAGTTCCCAAAACTGTCAACAAAAAATATTCTATTTTTTGCACTTCACAAGAGTCCACAAAAAATGTGAATCAAATTGCATTTAGCCTCAAATAGCTAATAAGGGGTCAAGAACAAGGGTTGGCATTATCCGCACATAACTCCCTGCCACCACATCTGGTCCAACTCACAGCAGAGCTATCACAGAGCAGAACTCCCTGTAGGACTCCCACGCCTGCACATCTTTAGTGGAGCAGGCAGACTCATCTTCTCTGCACATTTCTGGTGAGTGTGCACAGCTGCCCTTGCAGTCAGCAGCCCAATATTTAACCCACTGGACAAAAGGACTCCTTTGTTCACGTGTCCCACATACAATAAAGTATCATTACAGGAACTCATGAAAGATCTACAGAAAAAGAAAAGCAGCTCCAGAAAGGCCCACCAATTTGTAAGGGAAGCTAATTCCTGACACATCAGGCTACACAGGGCTCTGCCTGCAAGCACTCACACTTCAAGATGCAGGTCCCTAAATGGAGTCCCTGAGTAGTGTGAGCAACAGAGTGCTCAGCTACCAAACAAATGATTAGAGACTGAAGGCAACCTTAGAAGAAATCAACAACTTCTGAAGTTAGCCAATGAAAATCTTACGGAGCATAGTTTTACTCTGAAACCACATACGGTCACCATATGGAACCCAATGGTAGGCAAAATGATTGATATTTAACAAGTATTACTTAATTGAGATACAAGGAGCTCATTGGTAGCCAATCCTTCATGCCATGAATGCACAAGGGGTTTTTGAAAAAGGCCATGGGAAAATGGAATAAAAATAATGGAATTTTTCCATTTGGAAGCTACTGCATATCTTTTCCTAATAGATTATGCTAAACAGTGCAAAATTATGCTAAATAGAATAATGTCATAAATCTTTTTTAATTCCTCAAATATTGTACATCTTAAAAGTATTTAGGATCCCTGTTCATCTTCCATGATAATTCAGAAAGAATACTAAGCTATTTACATACAGCATCTCTCTTAAAGATCTATTAAAGCTGATATTAATTTTATTCTCTATCTATGGTAAAGAGACCAGTTAGGTTACCGTATATATGTACGATACACATAAAAACTTGAGAGCTGAAAATTTACAGAATGACTTTATTTTTCTGGGTCCTGCAAATTTTACAAATTCAACTGTGTGGTTTTTCATGTTATAGTTAGAAACTCAATCTCCTTGTAGTTTTGAATTTTCCTTCTTTGATAGATTGCCAGGTTTCATAGGTTCTGGCATGTGTGTACATACACACATGTGTGTCTTGCTTAGTTTTTTATGTCCCTGAGCATGATAATGGTTACCATGGATAGGTGTTCATGGAAAGGCTGGAAGTTTGTGTCTACTCAGTCTCCAGGGAAGAAAGCCTGGGTGATGCACTTGAGAAACCAGTCACTGAAACCCCTCGGCAACATCCCTGCACTCTGACTCACATGGAGTCCCCAGGAGTTGGTGTGGGTTTGATGGCAGATGCTTGATTTGGTTCATTCCTTTGGGGGAAAAATGAATTCTGGTATCATTTGCTACTCTGCAGGCTGGCAGTTCAACCTCACCAGCACATCTGCAAAAGGAAAATGAGGCTGGTTGCTTCTGTATAGATTTTGTTATCAGATACCTATGGAGGAACACTATGAGTCAGAATTGACTGTGTGGCAGTGAGTTTGTTTTGGGGGGTGGGACAAAGTTTCTAGGTGGCACAAACAGCTTGCACTAGACTGTTCCCCTGAGGCTTGATGGGGGTAAACAGCCCGCATTACTGTGGAAGAACAGGAGATCTGCTTCCACAAACATGATGCTCCAGAAAAACTATGGAACAGTTCTGCTCTATAACACATGACATAGCCATAAGATGGAACTAACTCCATGACACCTAACCAAAGGGGAAATTGAACATGATCACATATTCTTGTCTATGTATACACATGGATATTACATTGAAATTATGACTAAATCAAAAACAAATATAATTCCCATTAAGAATCACCATGTCTGCAATGAATAACATGTCAGTGTGGCCCATCTAAATTAGTCCGTGAAGAAGCCCCACTGCTCCAGTGGTTAAAGGACTGGCAGCTCCATGAAGTGGCCATCTGGTAACGCATGATTATAGCCTAGAAACCCCAACGAGGAGTGGAAGGTGCTGTGACATCACTCACAGAATCCACTGTAGCGCAGTGGACAAAACAAGCCTCTTATCAAGAACGCGTGGATAAAAGGCTAGAACATTCAAGCATTACCATGCAGTGGGGCACAGAGAAAATAACATGCTATCTTACTATATATAACAGTTATATATCTGGAGGTTGCCTTCTATTAGAAATAATCATGACACAAATTTTAAAAGGAGGAGCTAGTAGTAGGACTCTGTTCTTGAACAGCAAATGCAAACAAATTGAAGAGCTAACATATGAAAAAAAAGTAAATCAAAAGATTAATCAGGGCCACAGGGAAAAGGATCAAATGCAAAGCTTCACTGGAGCTGGCCGCCAGGAAACAGCTGGCGCTCAATCCATCGGGCCCCAAGCGCACTACTTGAACTCTGGTTTATACAGCAAGAAACCACGAACGGTCGGGAATACTTTTCTCCTCCGATCACAACTGTACACGCTGACTAAGGGGGGTGGAGCAGCTAGGGAACTTCCTGCTGATATCCAACATGGGCATGGGCAGCAGCCCACTAACATTTTGAATCTGGTGGGTCCGGGGACCAATGCAGAAATAGCAAGCTTAAGCAATGGAAATATAGAGGCGAGTGTCAGCAGGTTAGCAAATGAGACTTAGGGTCGTTCAGTCACAGTATGCAGCCATTAGGATGTGGATGTATGTCCACTATTAATGATTTCAAAATAAATCATGTGGGGAGAGGGGGTTGGGGAGGATGGGGACCAACTCAAGCATAAGCTGGAAAATATAGAAGCTAAATTCATCTGGTTAATTAATAAACATCAGGATATTTCAAACGCTTTCTGTATCCAGTAGGATAAATGATGGATTTCAATCTATGTCACTGTGAAAATAAAATAACTGAAATTACCAAAAAGTGCTGACCTTGACCACATGTGCCACTAACTTACATCAATTCTGACTCACAGTGACCCCCGAGGACAGAGTAGAACTGCCCTGTGGATTTACAAAACTGAAACACTACAGGGGAAGACCTATTATTTCTCCACATTAATATATAAAATGACTTGAAAATAAGTAAGTAAAATAATTGCTGGGTCCTGCAAATCAAAAGGATGTAAAAGGAAACCAAAACTCCCTATTAAAAATATGAGTGGATATTAAATCTGGGCCAGCAAGCTCTAAGAGCCAAGAAGGATCATAAGAGGGTGGCGGCAGGGGGGAAAGTGGCAGTTTAAAGAGAGATGAGCCATCAATGCAACCAATCTCTGAGATGAGGCTTATAGGGGAAACATCCCCCCCTGGGGCTCTTCACACTCCAAGTGGAAAAGTCCAGCATCCGCAGACACAAATCTCAGGAGCTGTATTAGAGATTAAAGTCTTAGCACTCCAGTGAGTAAAGCGCTATAGGATAGATGGCTGTAGATTAAGCCTCCATTGAATTCTTTCTGATCATCAAGCAAGGACATAGATTAAATTGGCCCAGGGACAGAGGAACTGGGAAGGTGAACACCATTCACTGATCTCCAGGTAATGCAGAGGGTCCTATAGTCAGGAGCCCAAAATGCCTTAGCAGTTGAGCCCTGACTGCCTGGGTCAGAAGGACTTGGAACAATCTTGTAAAATGCTCTATCTGGCAATGAAGGTGGCTCAGTTACAGTCCTGTCCCTGCTTCTGTAGTCCCATTTATAACATGCTGTACTGATGCTCCACCAATCAGAAACGTGTGACCGTTTCCTCTGTTGCAATCTTATTTCATTCGATTCCCGACTTGACTGTTTCCCTGAACTGCACTATGATCTCCATCCGGTGATGGGTCCGCGTCTTTGTATTCTCTTTGTCTCTTTTAATAATTAATAAATGTTCTCCGTAAATTATATTTGAGATTGGAGTTCCTTTTGTAGTCCAAATCAGAGCACAAGCTAGTTTTTGATGGGCAGAAATGGTTAAGAACATGCAGTAGAGTAAAAAGGAGACCGCGTTTTAAATATAGTTTAAAGAGAACATCTATTAAATCTTATGAGACAAAGACAGCACAAGGGCACAAACACATCATCTGAATGAAGGAAGCCACCAACAGGAGGTGGAAATGGCTTCCAAGGTTCACAACTGAGATGTGAGCCAAAGAGGGTGTGGGGGAGGGGCGGGGCAAAGGAAACTCACAAAAGCATGCATCTCAATGGCAGACATTCCATCCTTAGATAGCAGGCTTACAAAATGGGTCCAGGGCCTCCTGACCAATGCAGTCAGGGAAAGGCTAAAAGCAAGTGGCTCCTGACTAGGAGTCCCCTGGACTGTCTCCAGTTTGGTGACCTCCATCAAGGACACACACTCAGGCAAACCTCCAAGAGAAACTGCTTCTCCATGGGCTGCCTGCAGAGGTGAAGCAAAGCCACCCTGCAAAGCCTGAGGGCCAGATTACCTACTACCTTGGTTCCTGGGCAGAAACCACTCAATAGAGGCTCACTCCATGTGGGGCTCTGCAATCTATGCAAGGACCAGATCTGTGCGGGGATTTGGGGCTGTCACTGCTCTGGTACCCCTTTGCAAAGCAGGGTGCTGAGAAGTTAAGCTCTAATACAGACCTCGGTCATCAGTGGGGTGGCCTGATGACTGCAAGGCTGCCTCTCCTTTCAGTAAAGGCCACTCTGGGGTCCCCATGCTCTCATGCCCGCGACCTGACACGAAGGGACAGGCCCCAGGCAACCCCCCCCCCAAAAAAAACAAAAACAAAACACGCAATCGCGCCTTTCTGGACGGAGGAGCTCTGAGCAGAAAAAGCGGCCAGAGTATTCCCGCGCCCGAAGGCAAAGGCCTGCAACCAATTCAATAAGGATTTAACTGGAAATGTCCCAGGGGGTCGCGGCGACCTGGAACACTGTTGTATGGGGTGCGGGAAGTGTAACGTCCACGGGAACCCGGACACAGCTGGGACTCCAGGCCTGCAGGGGATTCCGCGCCAGGGATCAGCACAGAAACACAGAAACTCACCCACAGAAGCTCTTGGGCCGCACTCTTGGATCCTTCTCACTCAGAGGAAATGGGTTCAGCAGGAAACTATCACCTGGGGAGGGGGTGGGGTGGTCTCTGTGGGAAGGGGCGGGGCCTGGAGGTAATGAGGGTGTCGTGGAGGGAGGTTCCTGGAGGTGAGGCTCAGGGCCTGGCAAGGCAAAGGATTCATTCTTAGTAGTTTCTTCTTAGTCTGGAAGCCCTGCTGAAATCTGAGCACTTTGGGTGGCCCAGCTTGCATTTGAAAAGCGTTTGCATTTGAATCCCAACACCACACAAGTCCAGGCACAAAGACAAACTGAAAGAAAAGTGATGGGTGGAAGGCATGCTTCCCAAGTGAGAATTTCCCCAAGAGACACTCCAGCAGCTAGGGCCACAGAGACACACACTTGACAACATCTGCTGCCATCTGCTCCACCTGACCACATCTCTCCTGCTTTTCACCTGGACGCCTCTGAAACTCAGACACTGATTTCAGGCTCTGCTCCCTGTGTATGATCAGGTGAGCATCAAGATGGGGAATCCCTGAAAATGCCAGTTATCCTGTTGTCTTCTTCTCCTCCCTTGCTCTCTCTCTCTCCCAGCACTGCTTAAGATTTATTTCCCCCCAATCTGTGGGTTCTTATGTTCACATAGGTTTTTATGAAACCTTTCTATGTGAACAAGTGTCTATTTCGACCAAGTTACAGTCAACTAATTGTCCTACACAGAATGTTTCCTTTAATATATTTCATGTGTTGAGGTCTCTCCTTTCTATTTCTATGTTATTGAGGGTTTTTATCAGGAATAGGTAGTAGATATTGTCAAATGCCTTTTACGCATCTATTAATATGATATGGTTCTTATTATTTGTCCTATTTATGTGGTTGGTTACATTAATTTTTTCTAATATCGAAACATTCTTGTGTCCCTGGTAATAATCCCACTTAATCAAGTTGAAATATGAACTCAAAGTCAGGGATAGGCGCTCTCTAACTCAATCCATCCCATTCCCACAAATGTAAAGATAAACTGGTCTGATGTATGATCTACTCACTCACCTAAACCAATAGTTATGTAATCATCAAATATGTTCCTTTATTGTTAAAATATTAGTATAATATATTCTGTTGTAGAGTGTATTTTATAAATAATTTTACCCCATATTCTCTGTAGTCATAAAATTTTCTTTTAAAGTTTCTCATGCATTAATAAAAAGGTTTCTTGTACAAATCTATATTTATTCAATTTTGTCCTTTACTATTGATTCATATTGCAGGTATACATATTAAAACCATGATTATATTTTTTTTCAACAAGATTCTGGAATGATTATTACTTTACTGCTTATTTTAAAAAGAAACACTCTAACATTTCAGTACTTATTGTACATACAGTCCCTGTACAAGAGAGGTTGTTAGGTGTCACTAAGTTAGTTCCAAATCATAGTGACCATATCACCACAGGGAGAAACACTGGCTTGCCCTAAACCGTCCTCATAATTGTTCTTATATTTGAGCCCATTGTCTCAGCCTCTTTCAATCTAAAAAGTTTTCCTCTTGTTTACCAAGCTCCATGGTTGAAGTGATATATCTCTTGTTTTTGCCTCCGGTTTGCAAATACACAAAACTCTAAAGGTTTTACATATATGGAATAAGAAAATACATTTAAAAGAAGAACAATAAAGTCAGAGCTGTTGTGTGAATTCTGACTCATAGAACCACAGAGAGCAGAGAAACAGCTCCTTAGGCTTTTGTGTTTTACATTTTATAGAACATGTTTCATCTTTACCACAGCAAGTAGTGTCCTTATAGACAATAGTCCAAAACTAGACAGGTGATGCAGTGGTTGATTTTCTCAGTCTCAGACATGTATAAGCACCACCTGGAAGTTAAAATGTACTCGACTATCCAAGAGCTGAAGAACATATTCAGTTTATTTTGTATACAACTGTGTCGATATGGTAGAAGTGTATTCTTAATTGTTTTATGAGGCCCTGAGCACAGCTGTGAGATTCTGGTTGTAAGAGAATGACATCCTGACCCACTATCACAGTGACTCAGGCGTCACCTTTTCCGATGTGGATACTGAATGTCACAGGTTGGTGCTTTTAGCTCAGTGCTGTATGGGATATGTGACTTTGATCATATATGTAATACTAATCTAACCGTTTTTCAGGATAAGAATCTGGTGGGGGGGGTTTCCCCACTAAGACCTACACATTGCATTATTTCCAACTCATCTGAATTATTTCCTGTATGGTCAGTGTTATGAAGAACAAACTTTCAGATACGTTGGTGGGAATTTAAGCACCAGGAACTACTGTTTTTGATGTCTCTGCCACATCCATATTAACCTCTACCACATCCATATTTTCCTGAATATCTGTGCTTAATGAAGTCTGTCCTGACTGAATTTTCACTTATGTGTTTCCCAATCACACCCATGACTATGCTTCTCCTATTCCGGGTCACGCTGAGACAGGACAGAAGTGGCAGTGTCCTAGCCGGAAGTGAGGGTCATAGCTAGGTTCCTACTTGCTGTGCACGGTGTGGAGCCAGAGAAGTGTTGCAGCCTGAGCTCTGTGTAGTCGGCGCGCCCACGTTGGGGTCGTGTTGGTGACCAGTTGGGGTGACCTTGCCGCACACAGCAGCCTGGCTCGGGTGCAAGCACCCTTCTCCCCTCACCTCCTCTTATCCAGTACCTCTCCCCTTGTACGGTGAGATGTGGGAGGGTGTCCCAGAGACTGGTCCCATCCCCCTGTTTGGGGATTGGTTGGAATTCCTTGCGAGAAACCTGTTGGAGAAAGGGGGATCCCAGACTGGCTTTGGGCGTCTGTGTTCCCGATTAGTCGCTTTGCAGGTCTCTCCTAAGCCCCCTGCATTGTCTCCATACAGTGTGCCACCTCCCCGAGACTCCTGGAACATCTTCAGCTCAAAGATGAGCCCCGGGTCCCTTTCTTCTCTCGCTATGAAGAAGTGAACGCTATTCAGGAAGCGAGTGGTTGCAGCTGGTGCACAGAACGTTAGGGCTTCCTCCTGAGGTTTGCCCAATGTTGTGACCTGTGCAGTAACTTTCCCCGGGGAGCGGGGCGGGGGGAGAACCCAGGTCTGGAAATGCCCTGGCTCCTTGCCAGCCAGTAGGGTGTCTGCGGGGAGTACACCCACCCTTGAGGTTGTTGAAGTGATATTCCAGCGCACGCACGGCGCACTGAGACATGATTGGCATTCCCAGGTAGCTGGGCTAAGTCCTTCCAGGACTGGAGGCCTCAAGCGAGGTGACCCAGGTTGGTGGCTATCAGTCAACAGTCTGGCAGGTGGCAAGTAAAAGGAGAAAGAGACAGGCCCAGCTGTACAAAGATGGGGTTCAGTGAGCAGGAACTCAGCCAAAGTGAAGGCCAGTCTTTCTTTGGGAAAGCGTATTGGTCTCGATAGAAGGGCAAGAGCCAAGTACGGAAGATCTCCCTTCCCACATACACTCTTCAAGAATTTTGCGTTGTTTCTTTAATTTTTACAAAGCCGGGGGAGTGTGGGAGCTGCTCCTGCTTATTTATTGCCCAAAGGTAAATTTCTGTTTCCTCTGAAGAAGTTTCTAGCAGCTTGTCCTATGTTTAGACTTATGCCGACTCCATTTTAACTGTGTATTCCCACCTGGAGTCATTTTATCTCTATTTTAATTCCCTGAGTGTGTTGCTTTGTTTGGGGACATATTTTTAAAATTTGTTTTTATCTTGCACACTCATACAAGGTTGTGTCCTCAATTTCAATCCATTCATTTGCATAGGGAAAGTATTTTGAAATCATTTCTTGAGGTAGTTCATCTGCCTGGATTTGTGAAACATATTCTGCTGTGTGACCCTTGGCTTTATATATGGATCAATCTGTTCTAGTATATTCTCTAGAAACTAGCTAATTCACATCCAGAATACCTGAGACACAAGTGAGTGATTTTTTTCCAGGTGGACATTTCCAGAGAAGACTGTCTTAGGGACTCAGAGACAAGTCTAGCGATGATCCACTTAAACTGTGATTGTCCGTTTTCCCATAGGTCAATCTCAGGTGCAGTTATAGGGATTGTCCCCCCACCCCCAAACACCCAACTTAACTGCTGTTGAATCAATTAAGATTCATAGAAACTGTACAGGACAAACCATCATTGCCCCTTTGGATTTCTGAGACTAAAACCTTCCATGATCAGAAAGCTTTGTCTTTCTCCTGAGGATTAGATGATGGTCTTGAACTGCAGAACTTGCAAATAGTAGTCTATTTTGTAATCTACAACACCACTGGATCTCCTAGGTATGGAGTGTCTGTGTAGTTTTGGCCTTTTTATGATGGATTTGTTTCATTTTTTTAAGTTGAAGAGTAATTTTTAATAAATCATTTTATTGGGGCTCATACAACTCTTATCACAATCCATACATACATCAATTGAGTAAAGCATCCTTATACATTCATTGCCCTCATCATTCTCAAAATTCGCCTTCCACTTGGGTTCCTGGAATCATCTCATTTTCCTTTTTCCCCTACCCCTCCCTCTTTTCTCCCCCCTCCCCCATGAACCCTTAATAGTTTATAAATTATTATTTTATCTTATCTTACACTGTCCGGTCTCTCCCCTCACCTTCCTTCCCGTTTCCCATCACCCAGAGAGGAGGTTACATGTAGATCCCCTAGATCGGTTCTCCCTTTCTATACCCCCTTCCCTCCAGGTGTCGCCACTCTCACCGCTGGTCCTAAGGGGTTCATCCGTCCTAGATTCCCTGTTTCCAGATCCTTACTGCACCGCTGTGCATCCTCTGGTCTAACCAGGTCCCCAAGGCAGAATTGGGATCATGAGAATTGAGGGGAGGAAGCGTTCAAGCACTAGAGGAAGGTTTTGATTTTCATTGTTGCTACACTGAACCCTGAGTGACTCATCTCCTCCCATTTCTTTTAAAATATGGTCAGTAATTTCCATGTCCTTGAAGATAGACACTGGGATCTTGGTCAGAAGTTAATTATAATGGTAATTGCATTATAATTATAGATTGCTTAGAGTGTGTTATTTTCACAAAGCTGAGCCTTCTGCTTCATGAACATGGTCCATTAGTCTCATTATTTGCATTTCTTTTGGTAACTTGGAGTAGTGTTTTTCTTATAGACTTCTTTCTACAAGACTTTGGTTCTCTTAGGTTTATTCCATTTATTTTATCTTTTAGGTAGCTATTGTAAATGATATTATTTTCTGATTTCCTTTTCAGAGCTTTCAACAATTTTCTTCTAGGGCTTTTGGATTTTCTATGTTTAGAAAATCATCAGCAATTACAGAGAGTTGTCATCAGCAATTATAGAGAGTTTTACCTCTTTGTTGCCATTTAGGATGCATTTGGTTTTCATTTGTTGACTGATAGCTATTGTTCAAAGTTTGTGTTAGTCAGGGTGGACTAGAGAAACAAACTCATAGACACTCAAATCTGTTTAAGAAAGACCTTTACATAAAAGAGCAATTGTATATTGAGAAAACATCCTATCCAAGTCCATACGTCCTATATTAACCCATATGTCCAATACCAATCTAAAAATACCGCTTCAGACTCATGCAACACATGCAATGACCCTGGATACAGGAAGATCGCAGGCCAGTAGGTGGAAAGACTTGTGGATCCAGAGGCAATGGAAACTCTCAATGCTGGCAGGGGTCTCTACAGGATCCTCCAGCTGCAGGAATCTAGTGTAGCTCCATGTGTCTTATCAGCAGGAACGTGTCACAGGGAGTGTGAGGTAAAGGTCAGCCTCCCACAACTAATTGCAGGTTTGATAGGCACAATAGTACAGTTGAGATATATAAAGATTATAATAAAGTCCTAGAGAATACGGAGAGATTAGAAGAGAGATTGAAATAATGGAGTCAGACACATTTCCTGGTAGCATGCTCACCTCAGCCCCACTTGGTGGTCCACGTGGAGATGGGAGACAGGAGGGCAGGAGAGAGGGGGAGAGGAAGGAGGACAATGGGAAAGGGAACAGGGGAGCAAGGATGGAGGGAGATGAAGGGAGAGCTGAGAGCCAGGGAGAGTGAGGGGAGAGGGCTTTATATTGTTAACCCAGGCTTATATATCTTCTTTTGGGTGGGGCATGTAAGCCCCCGAATTACAGGTAAAGACATACATCAGAGAAAAGGGTTGTGGAATAGGTAATACAGTAGTGGTACGGGGGGGGGGGTGATATAGGGGTACATACACTATAGGAAGAGGAGGGATTAAGGGTTTACATGTGATAAGATGGGTGGATCCTAGATTCAGGATGGCAGCCTAACTTTGTATGTCACCAAGCAGGTTTGACCTGTTTCCTGGCTCTCCATGGAAACCATTAACAGTTGGGTGGGTACCCCACCTAGAGTGGAACAGATGCCTGCAGGAGGAATATGTCTAAGCATCTGACCTCCCACCATGAGCTTTCAAATAACCTCTGTTTGTCAGAAATTTGTGTGAGACAAAGCTGGGGGGCATTTTGTATCCCACAACTAGAGTGAGTGTGTATCCCTCCTCCAGCAAGCTATTTATTTCCATAGCATTACCAAATGAGGTCATCAAGCTGTGACCCGATTGACAGGCTAAATTCCACCCCTTCACTTTCAATATTCTCAAGCTGACACCAGATTATTTAACTACCACAGTTTCAGCACAATACGAATTAAGATTGGTATTTAATGATAGCCTTATCTGATTCCAATTTGAAAGGTGAATGCCTTCACTTACTCTGCATTGAGTTCAATGTTTGTCATTGACCTTGCATTTTGCTGTTTTAAGTCCTATCAAATAAATTTGGACCCACAGCAACACTAGAGAAAACAGAATGAAGCGTAGGTCTTGCTTCATTCTCACAGTTGTGATGTATGAGGCCTTTTTTGCAGTTACTGTGCCAATCTAGCTTGTTAAAGGTTACCTTTTTTAATAACCTTATGTTTCATAAAGCATTAGGTCCTTATCCAAGTTCTGATTTTCCTAACAAATGTCCGAAATACTTGAGATGAAGTAATCACCTCCTCCCTTCTTTCTATTAAGCATTGCACATCATTCAATATACAATTGTTTGTTCTTCTGGTGGTCCATCCTACCATCAAATTATTCTCCAGTACCATAATTCAGGTACATCGTTTGATCTTTCATCCTTTTCATTCATTGTCCGACTTTGACATGCACATGAGACAATTGGAAACCTCATAATTTGGGCCAGGTACATCTGAGTCTTCAAAGAGACTTCCTTGCTCTTCACCTTTGACGAGGTCTGTGCAGCAGGTTTCCTCAACTAAATGCAGCAGTTGATTGAGTCAAGCTTCCATGAATATTGATTGTAGATCCAAGAGAGATGAACTTCTTCCAAATTTCAATATTATCCCCATTTATCCTGATACTTTCCATTGGTCCCATATTAGGGAGTTTAATTTTCTTTACATTGAATTTTAATCTAAAGTGAAGGCAGTAATCCCTGCTCTTTATCAGTAAGTTATACAAGTCATATTGTCTTGCAACATGTAGTTTTATGTCATTTGCATGTGCCGGATTATGAACCTGGCTTCCTTCAATCTTGATGTCATAGTTTTCAGTTAGTACAGCTTCTCAGGTTATTTGCTCAGAACAGCGTGTTGCACAGAGAAACTACTACAGCTTTCAATGATTCTGTATTACTGTGATGCACAATGAAAATTCATGGAAAAAACAAACAAACCACACTACAGGTTGTATTAAACATATATGTTTTAGAAAAAATATTCCGTGAAAGTGCTTAAAATGTTTTCCAGAAAATATGGCCAGGTATTCTGTAACCATTCCAAGAAAAGATCTCAAAAACAAAGTCAACCAAATAAACAATAACACCACCAATGAGTAAGGGGAATTAACATATTTGTATGTGTATCTTTGCAAATTGAATGTCCCCTTTAGTCAAGTATCTATTCATGCCCTTTGCCCATTTGCATCTCAAAACTCTGTACATGTCCACCATCACAACTCGTGCTAATTTACATGTTAGGCTAAAGAAAGAGGACTGAATTTTCAAGAGACTATTCAGAGAAATGAGAGAACACAGTAGAAGTAATATCCACTGTCAGCTGGGGGTTAATGAAATCAGAATTTCTTAACACTCTCTAAGCTTTCTGTGTCCAGACATTTTCTCCACTCTTTGGTGTAAGGAACTTGAGTTCTCAATAAATGGAAGCCAATTCCAGAGAAGATGAAGACATTAGACTCTCTTTTCGGTTTTTTGAGAAAAGATTGAAAGTATCTCTACTTTGTTCTCCTTGGGCTCTAACATGCAGATCACTCCTTCAATTTCCAGGTTAAAGTTCAAAACATGGTGAAAGGCACCACACTGGTCACAATTCTCCAGAAACTGTATAACTTGTCCGCAAGTTTTTATTTTCTTTCATATATTCTTTGGCCTGGAAGTTATGTCTCTGGTAATAGCAAGAGACTCCAAAAATGGGTTAACATAAAAGAGACTTACATTAGTTGTCAGCATGGATTTTTTTCCTCCCTGTCCTGGGTGCCCTGTGACAGGTACAGCATCAGGATTTGAGCCCAGGAGTGATGAATCCCTCACAAATCCTCTCCCTAAGATTTGCTGTCTCTTGTGGCTCCATATTTCTGGACCTGAATCTACCACAACCAGCAGAAAAGTTTGCAGCACTTGTTATCAATATGTTTGAGCATCAGGAAACAATTACCTGCCTTAATGCAGCTGACTCTCAAGCGCCAAAAGCATATCCACCAAGCAGTTCTCCCCGCAGCTGAGCGCAATGACCACTGAGGGCACAGCTGTCCATTACTGTGTGAGAGGAACAGTGAGAGGACTCAGTGCCATCCAGGCACAACCTTCCCTGTAATAATGACCTTAGTCTATAGGGATCACATGAGCTGCACAGAGCACAGGAGCCAGACTTCTGGGCAAGGGCAATGGGGGAGGCATGGGAGCAAGGAGCTTCCTCTTAGTATCTAGGGTTTCCTTTCCCTCCAAAACATTTTCTCTGAGAATCTTGTCTTCCTAAATATTACAAAACACCACATCAATTTCAATATTCATTCATTTATATGTTGTATGCATAAACACATTTAAATATATGTATGCATAAATGAATCCTGGTGGTGTGTTGGTTACTCATTAAGCTGCGACCTGAAATTTCAGGAGTTCTTAAGTACTAGCTGTTCCACAGTAGAAAAACAGGGCTTTCTTCTCCCTAAAGAGTTACAGTTTCAGAAGTGCTCAAGGACAATTCTACGCTGTCTATAGGGTCATGATGAGTCTGCACTGGCTCATGGCAGTGAGTGTGAGTGATGAATATATGGATATATTCTATATTATTTGTGTCATGAACATGTGTTTAATGATTTTCACATCCTAGATGGCTGTACTGGATTAAATGAAATCACAAGACAACAAACCGTGGGGTTCATCTGAAGAGAACTTAATGAGGAATTCATAGCAACACACAGTTGTATAGTGTAGAAGTAAAACTCTGAGATTGATTACTTCAGTTTCCAACTAATGGAACTAGAAAAAGGTGAGTATGCATAGGTAATATCCATGGCATAGGTAGCACGGGCCTGGGAGAGACAATAAAAAAGTAACCAAGATAAATGAAATAACAGGAACACAACCAGTAAGCTGATTATATGAAAACTGACTCTTTTAGAAGATGAAGAAAAGTGATAAATAGCCAGGTTTCCTGATTATCACAAAAGCAGGAGGACTGGAATCTCTCAGATCAGAAACCGGAGAGGAGACACCATTCTGCATGTTTTGTGGACATGCTTTATGAAGAACTTCCTGTCCACACTGTACAAATATCACTGAAATATGGAAATGCTTAGAAGGAAAGAAAATCAGTAAGGTTCCCACACAAGAAACAGGTAATAGAACGGTCCACTATCATCATGTGAATCCACACCATAAGGGGAATCAGAGAGGATGCATTGTGAATGCTCATACCACTCAGTTAGAAAGTTTGTTATGTATGTAATATAAAGTTTACAAATTGAAAACTATTTTTTAAAAAGATTGATAATTGATAACAATTAAAGCAATGCTTGATAAACAACCTGCTTAAGAGCTGTTTTCTGTTGGGAGTGCTCGTTCAGTCTGAGGGAGAACTCTTGTCCATATTCTCTACTCATCTGCTTCTAAATATCAGGGGACATGCAAATGCAGCTCTCTGCCTGCTGATAAAACAACCACAGGCCCTGATGTGGGACTTCTCAGAGGACAGTACCCGTTTCTGGGGTCTCTGCTGTTAATATTTTGAAAGCAAGAGCTAGTCCAGAGGACACATAATGAATTTGGTACCAAACGTGGCTTTCATTTTGGCCATTTTACATGGTAATCATTGTAGAGCTTGCTGTGTGTGTGTATAATTGTGAGTGCATGTGTTTGTATGTAAGTCATCTAATCAGAGTGTCTGTTTGCAGGTGTTCAGTGTGAGGTGCACCTGGTGTAGTCTGTGGGCGATCTGAAAAAGCCTGGAGAGTCTTTGAGACTCTCTTGTGCAGCTTCTGGATTCACCTTCAGTGACCATGGATGAGCTGGGCCCGCCAGTATCCAGGGAAGGGCCTGCAGTGGGTCGCAGGCATTAGTACTGGTGTTAGTACATACTATACAGATTCAGTAAAGGGCCAATTAACCATCTCCAGAGACAACGCCAAGAACACGCTGTATCTGCAGATGAACAGCCTGAAAGCCGAAGACACAGCCATGTATTACTGTGCAAGAGACACAGTGAGGGGAAGTCAGTGAGAGCCCGGACACAAACTTCCCCTGGTGGGAGGATATTGGTCTCCAGGGGGTGCGCAGGACCCACAAAGCACAGGACTCAGACCCAGGAGCAGCTGGAGCTCAAGGCTGGTTTCCTGTGGTTATATGTGGATTCTCAGAAATCTCAGTTCCTTGTGGGAAATCTCTAATTTAAAAAATAATACTTCTGTGCCTACTCCTGGCATCTGTGAATTCAAAGTTATATTGTAACCAAAACTATATTCTGTCCCACAGCAACAATCCGCTTCTTAACCTTTAAGGACAGGAAATGACTTTGCCAGCGGTCCCTGCATCAGAGTTCTCAAGACGCTCAGATAAAATATTTTCCAATCAGACTTCAGGAAAATGGTGCCTGGGTAAAGGTATCTATTAAGTGTTTGAGTATTGGCTGAAAGTCTAACAGTATGTTCTTTCAGCACACTCTGAGGAATTCTGGCAATCATCTAGCTAATAATTTAATAAAAGATAGGCAGTCTGCCTATTTTATATTGAATTGTTTCTTCAAATGACACAATTTTTGTTGTTGCTGATTTTTGCTTTTTTTGTTTTCCTTTTTTTTACCCCAGGGTAGAGTGCAAACGCAGGGCTCTACTACCACAAATTATTCAGTCAAGTTTCCAACATTTGGGGAAATCTCAGGGGTCAGGACAGCTTTGGTTGTTTTTCCTAACCTTTGTGGCTGTGTGTGTGTGTGTGTATCTTTTCTGGAATCCCATCTGAAAATACATAAATTCGCCAACTGCATTTTATTATCTGGGTGTTAATATCCTATATCAGTCTATCCTTCAGAACCTGCAGCCCATGATAGTCCAGGAAACACACTACCTTTTTGTGAAAATTCAGGATTCAGGGAGAGCTTAGGGCCAAACGGGATCATTCAGTTCTTCATGCTGGATGTTGTATCTTCACCTTCACAGCCCCAAAGAATGTCGGCCACTCCTTCTGGTTTTACCCAGAGGGTCCACATTTGTCCTATTAATGAGCTCATCCTTCTCCTAGTGGCTTTGCTAGTATTTTGTTGTTTGATACCGGTAACATTCCCAGTATCCATTGACACACAACCTTAAGTGAAGAATTTCAGCTATTTTGGTATAAGATCCTGTATGAAATGTAAGATTAGGTGTGAATAACTTTATTAATGATGACTTTGTGGATACTACATGTCTTCCTGTGTCAAAGGTAATTTTTTTAGTGTTGCATGTACTCTTTCCACACTAGAATAACTCTTGAGTAGATGTAGGAGTGTAGTTGTCAAAGAAAAGTTCTTCCTTCTTAGTGACTTACAAAAGCCACTCCTATTTACAGCACGCATTGAATGGGAGCTATTTTTGGCTGAATTCAATGAGATTTCTAGATTTAGCTGACCTTCAAATATTTGAATATCTAATTTTACATAATCTATTGCAGAGAGAAAATGTGTATCTGACAATTTAAATGCTCTTGGTTTTGTTCTGAGTATCTTAGAAAGATATAAGTCCCTGAGAGGAGAGGACTACTGCCTTTATTCCCAAAGCTGTTCTCAAACTTAATTTGTGTCTCCCTCCTCAACCATCTTCTTCATCACTTTCTGTGGCCTGAAAGAATAGGCCTTGTTCTTGAAGAATGGAGAAGTCACGGAAGGGAATGTGTTCTATGAGGAAGCAGCCAACATTCTCATCTCAGATTGACCCCTTTTAAACTTTATTACAAAGTTACCACTCACATGCAAATCTGCACATAGTCCATTGGATATAGTCTCATGATGTATTTACTCAAATTTAGCTCTTATTCTGATTTAATACACCTGGGAAAATAGGCCTCATTGCCAATATGTCAGTTTCTTCCTCTTCTTGGGGAAACTCTCAGAGGTGAAACGCTCAGGGATTGAAGCATGGGGTTTTGTGACTGCTTTATCTGTGAATCAGGCTCATTCACTCCAGGAGAAGCATATGCAAATAAAGGCCCTCCTTATGCTGATAAAAAAAAACACCCCAATCCCAACAAAACAGTTCTTGGAGAAGATCCTCAGTACCATAATCTACAAGAGTCGCTGTTCTGAAATTTGTATGAACACAGAATCATCATGGAGTCTGTACTAAGCTGGGTTTTTCAGGCAGCTATTTTAATAAGTAATGCTATTGAGAGCAAGTGTGTGTGAGTGGGTATGAGTTGCACACAGTTGACATGTGTGATCGTTTTCATGACCGGCATATATTTTGTTTGAAAATGGCAATTGCAATGTGCAACTGGTTGAGTCTGAAGGAAACTTGAGGGAGCATAAGACATTTTTGAGATTCTAATGTGCAAACTCTGGATTTACATTTAGTAACTTTTCCATGACCTGTATGAGCCAAGTTCCAGGCCTGCAGGGTGTCTTATTAGTACTGTTGATATCACATATTGTACAGATTCCATGAAAGCTGGTTTACCATCTCCAGAGACATTGCCAAGAACACACCGTATCAGCGAAAGGACAGTCTAAAAGTCAATCACACGTCCATGTATAATGGTGGGGAAGAAACACAGAGAGAAGTCAAAGTGAGTACAGACACAAACCTCCTATGCAGGGAGGGAGCTGTGTTGCAGGGCTCTGTAAGGGCATGAACAGAAGGAATGATTCTGGATCATGTGCATTTGGAGAGGGAGTTTCTAGTCTGGATCTCTATTGTGATCCAGGGTTCTTCATCTCACTATTTCACACGGGAATTTATGTTTTGTTTTCTTTTTATGATTCAGTTCCTACCCTTAATATCTGTGAATTCAAAGTTGTATTGTAAGAAAATAAAACATTCTCATAGAGAGAAAAACAACCAACCAAAATGAGCTTGTCCCATAGGGAGTAGAAATTTTCCAGGGGTGATCAGCGTGTATTTTGAGAAGGTCAGTGTTTTAGTCCTGGTGGACTGGAGAAACAAATTCATAGACACTCCTATGTGTATAGGAAAAAGCTTTATATAAAGAGCAACGGTATATTGAGAAAACACACCAGTCCAGTGCAGATTAAACCCATAAGGCCAATATTAGCCCATATGTCTGATACCATTCTGTAAATTCCTCTTCAGACTCATGCAATACATGATACAATGCCAGGTGCAAGAAAATCACAGGTTAGTGGGTGGAAAGTCTTGTGGATCCAGTGGCATTAGAAGCATCTTACTGCTGGCGTGGGCCTCCACGTGACTCCTCCAGCTCCAAGGTTCTGGCTGCCATTAGCATAGCTCCATGTGGCTTGTCAACAACAATGTCTCACAGGGAGAGAGTGTATCTAGCCTTCAGTGAGCTATTCATCTCCTTTGCACCTCCAAATGAGGTCATGAAGGCGTGACCTGATTGACAGGCTAGACTGCACCCCTTCGCAGGTTCACAGGAGATCATGTAACTGCCACAGTCTGAATATCTTTCAGGAAGACTCAGTGGAGTGCTAACCGTTAAGGCCTCAATTAATGGCTGTAAAGTTGGTGGTTTGAAACGTGGTGTCATTTATTCAAGTACAATATATTGTAAAAAGTTGCTTTCACCCAAACTAAAATTCTGTTGACATTGATCAGTTCCAAGTCATAGTAATCCTAGAGGACAGACTAGAACTGCTCCTACAAGATTTCCAAGCCTGTATTTCCTTATGAGATTATTCCACCACAAATTCTCCCACACAGCAGTTCGTGGGTCTGAATGACTGAATTTTCATTTAACAGCTAGGCAAGTCATGACTGTCCCATTAGGATTGGTAGTTCTTACTTATCTATCAGTTATTTTTAAAAAATATTATATCCTGTCAAACAGTCTTCATAGTTTAGAATTATGTTTTTCATCAAGCCTTGCTGTTTTTCATCCAGATTCTTCCCCTAGATCAGGGGTCAGTAAATTTCTTTTTTCAAAAAGACCTCTGAAAACTATAATTGATTATTCCATTGGTCATATAGACTTGGAGACAATTATTCAACCTTACTGATTGTGAAAACAACAGCAGGAAAGAGAAAAGGGCATAGCTGTGTGCTAATAGAATGTTATTCACAAAGACAGGCACTGGGCCATGAGCCTGTTAACCAAAGCCCTTCAATGAGGGTCTGTGTAAGTAACAGATGATCTTCTGTTTCTTTTCTAAAACAGTTTTATTGGAATTTCATGCACATGATATAATTCAATCATATCAAGAAGAGGCATATACCTGTCTTGATTTTCTCTGCAGCAGGAGCAGCTTGCCTGCCACTACCCCTCATCCCCTAAAAATTTTTGCCAGTGCCAAATTCTTCTCCACTCATCCCTTGGTCAGGAATGCCTTCCAGCTGATGAGGTGTCCCATCTGTGGCGCAGAAACATCCTAGACACTGACAGAAGAGCGCTTCAGCAGCTTGGCATCCCTACATTCCCTGACTTGATTGATCCCTAGTCACAGCTTCCAAACCAGCATATCTCAAAGGACATTGACACAGCAGCCAAGCTCATTGGGGCTGCCACAGTTGGAGTGGCATCTCTGGAGCCCGCATTGGGACTGGGTTTGGGAGCCTCATCCTTGCTTATGCCAGGAACCCTTCTCTGAAGCAGCCGCTCTTCTCCTATGCCATCCTGGGCTTTGCCTTCTCGAAGGCCCTCGGGCTTTTCTGCCTGATGGTGGCCTTCCTCATCCTTTTTACCATGTGAAGGAGCCATATCTACCCCCCACATTTCTCTGTCCCAAGTCTCTCTGCCCAAAATTTCCCTTCCCTGCACCTCCCCGGACAGCCTGGGGAAAATAATTGGCTCAAGGTTTGACAGAGACAAATAAATACTGTATTAATAAAGATGCTTCTTTTTTTTTAAAAAAAGTGGGGGGCATACAATCATCATCACTATCGATTAAATTTTTTCTTCCTTTTGTTCATATCATTACATTTTTGGCAAAATGTACACAAGAAAACATTCTCCAATTCAACCACTGTTATATGTACAATTGAGTATCTTTGATGATACTTTTCATGTTTACAACCATTATTGATATCCTTTTCAAAATTATCCCATCACCAATAATATAAACTGAATTCCCCCTAAGCAACAACCATTTCACCTTCACCCATGGTAACCATTGGTCAAGCTTTGTTTGTTTTTATATAGTTTTAAAAATAGATGTATATAATATTCACATATCAGGCATCAAAGAACAAAAAAATCTTTATAATTGGGTGCATACCTCCATGATACAATCACCGAAGACAAACAGGTGCATATGCAAATGTGGTGAACAAAGCTGATGGTGCCGGCTATCAAAAGAGATAGTGTCTGGGGTCTTAAAGGCTTGAAGGTAAACAAACGGCTATCTAACTCAGAAGCAACAAAGCCCACATGGAAGAAGCACACCAGCCTGTGTCATCAAGAGGTGTGGAAGGGATCAGGTATAGGCATCATAAGAAAAAAAAAATCTTACCAGAGTGAATGAAGGGGAAAGTGCAGAGTGGTGACCCTAAGCCCATTTGTTGGCCACTGTAGATCCCCTTGCAGAGTGGTCTAGGGGAGGACTTGAGTCAGTCAGGGTGTGATATAGCACTGATGAAGAATACAGCTTTCCTCCAGTTCATAAATGCTTCCACCCCTCCCTCCACCCCACCCCACCCCACTACCATGATCCAAATTCTACCTTGCAAGTCTGGATAGAGCAGAGGATGTACACTGGTGCAGATAGGAGCTGGAGGCACAGGGAATCCAGGGAGGATGATACCTTCAGGACCAGGGTGTGAGGGGTGATACTGGCAGGGTAGAGGGTGAGTAGGTTGGAAAGAGGGAACCGATTACAAGGCTCTACATGTGACCTCCTCCCTGGGGGACAGACAACAGAAAAGGGGGTGAAGGGAGACTCTGAACTGGGCAAGATATGACAAAATAATAATTTATAAATTGTCAAGGGAACATGAGGGAGGAGGGAGCTTTGAAAATGATGAGGGCAAAGAATGTACAGATGTGCTTTATACAATTAATGTAAGTATGGATTGTCATAAGAGTTGTCTGAGTCCCTAATAAAATGTTTTTTAAAAATAGTATTCATTTACATAGATGTTTAAAATGTTGTACTATATGTATATATGCATATATATAATAATGAATTCTTTGGTTCTCTCCCCCTCCCACATTCATTGTTTGCTCCCGAAAGTTCCTCACCCTTCCTACTCCTCTACTCCCCTAGGGCCCTATAGACCATTGCATCAGTTATTGTCTCTAGGGATCCGCGCCTTCTGTGCTTTACAAACTTTGAAACCCAATAGAAACAACAAAAAACAAAACCAAAATAAAACAGCAAGAAGAAAATAATAATAATATAAAGATAAAAATGAAAATGAAGAATAAAGAAGGAAAGACTACCATCAATATTTTAAAGTTCAGCAAAAAAAAAAAAATCCTGTCATGGAACAAGTGAGAAATGCTTTACCTTAGAGCAAGTACAGGTTGGATCGAGAGGTAGGTCAACTGACCAATTGTCATATTATGCCATGGTCTGATCCACCGTGATCAAGTTCGCAGTTATCTCTGTCTGAGAGTAAAGCTTTTCAAGGGGATCTGCCAGAGGTTTAATATGACTAAATATTCTTCAGATGGATTTTTTTGAGTTCTCACTGTTCACCTACCCTTCGACAAATTGGATGTTCATAATTTGAGCTCTGAAGGTTTTTCCTTCATCACATTTGAATTGTCACTATCTTTGGGTCACACATGCTGGTGTGCTTCTTCATTGTGGACTTCCTTGACACCTGACTTAGATGGCTGCTTGAAGACAAGCCATTTAGATCCCAGATAATTGATACCCTGGTACCATCTGCTTTCTTCACCCCACTTTGCTATAATGCCCCTATCTTCATTGATTTTTCAATGAAGGTAAGTATTGAGCAGAGCCATGTTAAGATCCTGTACCCAGAATATGATCACCTAGAGGATGGATCTAGCTAAATCCTGTCATATACCATGGGCACCTCTAACTAGTGCCTGGAAAGTGAACATGTGAAACTCCACAACTATGTTAGTCTGGGTGGACTAGGGAAAAAAATTCACAGACATTCATATGTGTACAAGAGAGAACTTTATATCACAGAGAAATTGTACATTAAGAAGGCATAACCGCCCAGTCCAGTTCAAGTCCATAAGTCTGATATTAGCCCAGATATCTGACACCAGACTATAAATTCTTCAGACTCATGCAACACATGCAATGATGCCGAATGCATGAAGAGCACATGCCAGTGGGTGCAAAGTCTTGTGGATCCAGTGGAGATGGGTGGAAACATCTCAAAGCTGTTAAGAGTCTCCACGTGGCTCCTTCAGCTCCAGGGCTCTAGCGTAGCTCCTTGTGCATTGTTGACAGGAATGTCTCATAGGGCATGAGACTGTGTCCTGCCTCCAGCGAGCTATTTTTCTCCTCAGTGCCTCCAAATGATGTCATCAAACTGCACCCAGATTGACAGACTAAACTCCATCCCTTCATCTTAAGTCTCAAATTGACAGCAGATTATACAACTACCACAGCAACCATGGAGGCAGATAAAGAGCAGGACAGGAAAAGCGAAGTAGGTACCTTCTCTATTTGTTTTGTACTCTACTCTTATTTGTATCTTTATGTCATTATAATTTTTCTTTATGTTTAATTATATCTTTGTTTTTAATTGTTTTTGTTATTATCTCCAAGTTTGGAAGTAAAGGAGTGGATGAATAGAGACCATAACTGAGGCAATGGTTTATATGGAAGGGGGAGGAGTAATCAGTGGATCTGTGAAGCAGGAGGGAGCATTAAGCTTATTTTGAAAATGGGCATACAACTTTTTTTTAGAAGTGTTTTAAGTATGGAAATGTGAATGTTATATCAGGAAAAGAAAGAAAGAAAGAAAGAAAGAAAGAAAGAAAGAAAGAAAGAAAGAAAGAAAGAAAGAAAGAAAACGATCTATGGTTACCATGTGTGAAGTGGGAAGAGATTTGGCTTAGGGGGGCATTAAATTAAGTTTAACTGCAGTGAAACAATATGCAGGGGGATAAAAATAATGGTTGTACAACCTGAAAAGAATACTCAATGGCACTGAATTACACATGTAGAAGGCGTTGAATCGGTGAAAGTTTTGTTGCATACAGTTTTGCAAGTATGTGAAATATATTACATGAATAATGATTACAGAGGGGGAGAAATTGTTCTATAATTGACTGTGGTAAAGATTATACAACTCTTCTTGATATGGTTGAAGTATTGAATTATATAAGGGGGAAAGTTCTAATAAAAGTGTTTTGTTTTGAAGTGGATGCTCAGAAATGTTCATCATTTTACCTTCCACTTTAACTCAACAGCCTGCACATCTCATGGGCTACCCTTGTCCTAAGGGTAGAACTGGGCTGCCCAGAGAGAAAGTGGAACATTCCTAGGAAAATAGTATCCCCAGGAATTCCCTTCATTATGGCTCACACCTCAGGCCAACTGTCTGCATTTCTACAAATCTACCCATGGTTTTCAGGAAGAAATTGTTTGTCCACAGTCAGTGCAAATGATGAAGGGTAGAGATTGACCTCACAGAACACAGGTCAGGAAAATCCCCTCTAGAGGCCATTACTGCTCCTCCTCAGAGCCATCCTCTTTCTGCTTCCACAAGCACAGCACACGTGGATCGCCTACAGTAAAATATGGTAACAGAGCTCCAAGTCACACATGAAAGTCAGGTATCTTAGGCCTTCATCCTTACCATGTTAATCAGAGATGCCTGTGGAGGTGACACCCTTCTGGATTCTTCTTGGTGACATGAATGTCCTACCCTGTAAGCACCTTCATGTCAAAAGCAGTTCTTTTCATCTTAGAATGGTTTTAAATTATATTTCCCCCCGTATTCCTAGGTGTGATCGTGCAGGTAGAGCTGCTACAGACCAGTCATGAGTTGGGAAAGCTATGTGCTATGTCTCAAAGTGCTATGTCTAGCTTCCAGGTCTGAAAATATCAATGTTTCTAGATCTAAAAGGCTCTGGGAAACACGACCTGTGTTAGGTGGCACAGAAGCCTTGTGATGAGTCTTAGCAACAACTCAGTTTTCACATATTGATGCATTGCAACCACTATAGCTCAACCAGCTGCATGTGTTTTAACAATCTGAAACCTGAGGACACTGACATGTAAAATGTAGGAAACGTACTAGGAGACACAATGAAGGCTTAATGGTCAAACATCTCAAGCATCACAACCCTAATTGGGCAGCAGAGGGAGCTCAGGGTACATGGGACACAATCTTTGCCACAGGAGCAGGTGCAGGGGGTGCCAAGTGTTTCTTTGCTCTTGTGTCTGGAGTTTTCCAATTCACCCATGTGGAAGACCACTTCAAGGAACCTTCAGCAACTAGGTTCGCATGCCTCTTATTTTCCTGGAGGGCAGATCCTAAAAATTAAAAGCCCATATTCTTCCTCAGAAGACAGGGGAGAAAGAAATCACACTTGGGACAAGTTGAAATCAATCCCAGAAGGACTGGTAGTCTCTCTATGCCGTTAAATTCTGACCTCCATGTGCTTCACTCAACACAATCAGTTTCTCTCCATCCTAATTATTTTTTCCAAATTACTTTAGGTTGAAATTGTATGTGTGTGAATCCCAGCCCAAGTATCTCCTGTGAAGAGAAAACCAAACCAAACCTGATTTTACCATTTCTGAAATAATTGACAGTTGTATATTATTTTTGTCAATATTTATTATTTTAATAGGTAATTATTCTCTTGAGAAAAACATATCCTTTAACCAGGATTTGTCAAATTATTTTTTTTACATTTTATTAGGGGCTCATAAAACTCTTATCACAATCCATAAATATACATACATCAATTGTATAAAGCACGTCTGTACATTCTTTGCACACCAGCCTGTATGATCATGAGGTGTACACGTGATCATGTATCAGACATCAAAGACCCAGAACAAAATAATATCTTTGTGAATGAAGAGGAGTGTGCAGTGGCGACCCAAAGCCCATCTATAGACAATTGGACATCCCCTTACAGAAAGGTCACAAGAAAGAGAAGAGCCAGTCAGGGTGCACTACAGCACCGATGAAACAAACAACTTTCCTCTAGTTCTTTAATGCTTCTCTCCCCACTATCATGGCCTCAATCCTACCTTATAAATCTTAGTAGACCAGAATATTTACACTGCTACAGATAAGATCTCGCAACACAGGGAATCCAGGACAGATAAACCGCTCAGAACCAACAATGAGAATAGAGATATCAAGAGAGTAATGGGAAGGTGGGAGTAGAAAGAGGAAATCAATCACAAGGATTGACATAGAACTCCCTCCCAGTGGGACAAACAGCAGAAAAGTAGGTGAAATGAGACAGCAGACAATGCAAAATATGAAAATCATAATTTATAATTCATCAAGGTTCATGAAAGAGGGAGAGTGGGAGAGGGAGGGGAAAATGAGGAACTGATATCAAGGGCTCCAGTACAAAGCAAACGCTTTGAAAATGATGATGGCAGCATATGTACAAATGTGCTTGACAATGGATGAATGCATGAATTGTGATAAGAGCCCTAAGAGCCCCCAATAAAAGTATTTAATAAAAAAGAAAGCATTAGTATTGTAAAGCATAATACCTAGATTTGGAGAGCACAATCAACTCCTCAAGCATGGGAGACTTCCTCTAGTTTTTGGAAGATGCCCTGGAAACGTCCCGATGTGTTATGCAAATTCACAGACAGCATTGGCTTCTCTGGGTATGTAGAGACCTTCAGCATCTACAGAACTTCTAAGTTTAACTCAGTACCTTAAAATTCTTGGTGTGCAAAAGATTTGTGAAGGGAAGGCAAGCTTGATTCAAGGCAAGACAAACCTGCAGGGAAGGAGCGAGACTCAGGAGCCACTGTCATATTCAGCTCAAGGGGACAATTAAGGGAAGGTCTAGAAGGGGCTGGGGAGGGTTTTACTTTTAGCATATGAATTTTCTTTTCCAAAAGATAATTTAAAAGAGAATTAGACAAGGGAAGCTTGTGTCAGATTAAATATATATTTCTAGGGGAATATTTATTTAACTGCATCAAGAAATGAATAAGCACCACACTTAAGGGGTGGAGAGGAGGAGGGCACATTTCAAGGCACTGTCTCTAACTGTAGGTTGACATTTCCATTAAGTCAATTCTTTCTCTTAACAACCCTATAGAATAGGGCTGCCCTTGTAGGCTTCTGAGTCTATAAATCTTCATGGGTGTGTAGAGAATTCTTCCCCCTGCAGAGCCATTGGAGATTTAGAATGACTGACCTTGCATTTAGCAGCACACTGCATAATGAACCCCACACGCAGGGCTTTCCAAGATATCTAGAACATTCTTATCTACTCTTGGAGTGACTCTCTTAGAAGTCATTCAACATTACTTATGACTATATAGGCAGAAGGTATGCAAATAGACCCCTCCCCTGCTGAGGAAAACCATCCAAGTCCCAACTCTGAAGCTCTTGGACAGTTGCTCCACCTCTGGAATTCCAAGGTACCCCCATTCAAGACTGAACAAATCAAGTCACAATGGAATCTCTATTGAGCTCAATTTTCCTTTTTGGAATTTCAAAAGACGCTTTGATGCAGAGAAAGTGTGCATGAGGGGGCATGAGTGAGAGGCAGTAAATATGATTTTCAGGATCAGGATGTCTGTGTGTTTGCAGGTGTCCAGTGTGAGGTGGAGCTATGGCATCTGAGGGAGACTTGAGGCAGTCGGAGGCTTCTCTGATATTCTCCCGTACAGTCTCTGCATTCATTGCCTGTATTTATAATATACACTGGATCTGCCTAGCCCCAGAGAAGGGGCAGCAGTGGGTTTCATACATGAATAGTGTTGGTAGGACTCTCCGAAGGGCCAATTCACCATCTCCAAAGACAATGGTAAGGACATACTATAACTTCAAATGGACAACCTGAACTTCAAGGACACAGTTTTGTATTTCTGTGCAAAAGATGCACAGTATGGTAGTTACATAATCTGGTGTGAATTTGGGACTTCAGAGGATAAAGAGGGAAGGGTTGGAGTCTGTCAATTGGATCATAGCCAATGAAGCCTCTGCGTGGGCATGGCCTTCTGAGAATTCTGGGAAATCCCGTATTCCATCTTGGAGGTGGAAGAGAGATTCTCTAATCCCTGGGAGACACCCTACTGACAAGGGTGACTCTCTGTGAGACATCCCTGAATAGAAGCCACATGGACCTACCCCATGCAGCCCTGGGTTCTGGAGAAGACATGTAGAGACCCGTCTCCGCTGAAAAGCTTACAATGCCACTGGATCCAAAGACTTTCTGCCCACTGGCCTGTGACCATCTTGCATTCTGGATCATTGTATGTATTTCATAAGTATGAAGAGGAATTTATACATTGGTATCCGACACATGGGCTAATAATGGACTTATGGGCTTGGCCCTAACTGGGGTTAAGATGCTTTCTAAATGTACAATTGCCCTTTATATTAAATCTCTTATACACAATATACGTGTGTCTATGGATTGGTTTCTCTAGTCTACCCAGACCAACGCACACAGTGAGGAGAAGTCAGAGTTAACCCAGACATGAATGTACCCTAGTGGAAGAGGTTAGGCTGCAGGAACCCCTCAGGATCTGCAGAGCACAGGACTCAGACCCAGGAGCAGGTCCAAATGGAGCTTCACTACTGGCTTCCTGTTGTGTCTGGGGATTCTTCTCCTTCTCAGCATCCCTCAGGGAATCAGTGCATCTCCTCCCGTCTTTCTGAAACACTCACCCAATCTCCCTCTGATGATAGGATGATTTCAAACTTAGCTTGTTTCGTTTTTCCCTTGAATTGTCTCAAATTTCCCATGTAATTGGTAATTCCTGCATCTAGGACAAATTCTGTTCAAATCATCGGCTTCATCAAAAACTTTATCCCTTGCTTTCAATAACCCTCCTGTATTCCCTCCTTCCTCGGGATAACAGTCCCTGCTGTGCAAAGGATCTCACTTTATTATCTTTGTATGTGTGTGTGTGTGTGTATATATATATATATATATTTCCACACAACATACTACATGAACTTACCACCAGTAGCCCAATCCTAGATCAAGTCACCTCTCTCCATTCATCCAAATGGAGACTTTCTTCTCTGAGTTCATTCATTTTATTCATTCACAGCTCCTGTCTGTCCTTGTCCACCACAGGCTAATTTGAGAGTCAGTGTTTTTTTCTCCAAAGGCTGTTTAATTTAGCAGTTGTGCATATTGATACAAGAGTAGGAAAAGGGAGATAAGACACATTTTATGCTTAGTCTCAACATGCCTCCACAGACCTCACCTCCCTTCCTGCCCTATGTCCCCTTGTGCATGGGCTATAAGCATCCTATTCTGTACAGGGCACCCACAGGTTCCCTTCAAGTTCTGTCAGAATATCCTTCTCTAGAGACATGCCCAGGGACTGATTTTCTGTCAATCAGTACTGTGACTGCTGTAGTTATGATCACATATTTCTGAGTCAGGCACACACAGAGGGAAAGGCTATGGGAACCCAGACACATACACCCATACAGGGAGAGGGCGGGGCTCAGGGGTCACTCAAGCCCACAGATAACAGGGACCCTCAGGGGAGAAATGTAGAGGAGCCTAAGAAGGATTAGTTAAATTAGGTACCTATTTCCTCTACCTGCAGAGAAAATGTCTCTGCCACACACCTCCACATTCTTGTAGCTCAGTGTGTATATTCTTGTATGCACTTTGTCTGTTTTTTTGTATGTGCTAGTACACATGAACTACTCTGTGCCTTAATATGTTATACTATGTGACAGAACTTGTAGTCTGTTCTGCATTGATTCTATTATTATAATTCTAGTATATTTTAGTGTGTCTTTGTGGGTTTTTTCTTAAGTAAATGCATGTATATTTATTAATCTGAGGGTATTGTATGAAGATTTGTTAGTTCTAGTATATGTGCTGATTTGTTCATAGTAGGCATGTGTATGTTAATATGACTGTTAAAACACAAATGTCATTATGTGAGTTTCCTGCTTGCGTGTGTTCAGTCCAACCCATGTGAGCTCTTCAAACTTTATGAGCTCACATCTCCTTGAATAAAATACTTTATTGAGTGTTAAGAAATTACTAAGCATGGGGGAATCCATTAGAGGCCCATAGTAATATGCACAGCAGAGTATGCTAATCCGTGAAACTTCTTTTTAAAGTGGACAATAAGAAACAGAAGGACATGAACAGCAAATCCTAGAGGTGAACTAGTCAATGCAGAGACATCCTTAACTAGGAAACAGGCCCAGAGGGATGTTTATTTTCTCCTCTCTGAAGCTCTTGTGTTTATGGATGGCAATGATAAAGCCTTTGTAAAAGAATGCACGCTACACTCAAAGGATGTCTAGTTGTAGGTACATGGGTGATGCCAAGAGCCAACGTGAATGCAGAAGTTTAAAGGTAAATGAGATGGATCAAGGAAAAGGATGACTTATCTTCCATCATCTTTGCCCAGAGAATGGGGTTCAAGCTCTCTAAATAAGGTTAACTGATGAAAAATAACACAAACTATTGGAGAGGGCTTACTCCTATTCCTTTCAAACAGCTAAAAGAACTCAAGGTTGCTTGTGCCCAATATGGCCCAACTGCCTCTTTTACTCAATCTTTATTAGATACACTTTCCTTCGAGGTGCTTCCCGCCGCAGAATGGAAACAATTGGCTTTTGAAAATGCAAATACTGCCTGCCAGGCAGCGCTGAGACCTTTTGGAAAAAAGGGCAACCTGTCCGATTATATCAGACTATGCTCAGACATTGAACCTTTCTTTACTCAGGGGCTTGCGATAGCAGCTGCTTTGTAAGGAAAAACAGTAAAGGAGGGTTAATGATACTATGGAACTTATGGGAGCCCTGCAGGCTGGGCTCCCTTCCCCCTCTGCTATTCCAGCCAATACATATAAGATCATTTTAGATTTAAAAGATTGTTTTTATACCACGCCCTTGGATCCAAAATATTGTAAGAGATTTGCCTTTAGTGTCCCTTCCACCAACTTCAAAGAGCCTATGAAGAGATATCATTGGCTTGTTTTGCCTGGAGGAATGGCCCCAACCCGCTATTAATATGGGGAGGAGGGCATGTTTGGGTTTTTACACAGGATGCTGATGGAGCATGGGGGCTGCCTGAATGGTTGGTGCAGTTTGCAAACCATGCAGATGGTAATTTGCCTCAGAGTGCTTCTGGGGACATGGCTCAGTGAGAAGTACTAGGCTTAAGTTTCTGATCCACCACTCTTACTTCCTGCTGTCTGGGAAGGTCTGGAAATCAAGATGTGGGTTAATGACTCACGCCCTCCCTGTACAAAGTGAAGGAAATGTTATTCCACCCACTCCACAGTCTTTTTCCTCATGTAGACTAGAGATTCAAAAGAATAATAAAACCATATTGTGGAGATCGTGTCTCACAGACAAGCCCATCAGGTATAACGTCACAAAAGAGAGATATATCATCGATTGGTCTGTTAACCAGGACAATACTAAAAAAAAAAACACTGCCAAATGGGAAAAGGGGCTGTCTGCAGGGCTTTGGTGGTCAGATTTGGGTTTTCCACAAACTCAGTGGTGGAAAATAGGGGCTGCTTAGGGGGACATGAAGCTTATGGGCCCTACCTCCAGACCACAGGGAAATGTTACTGCCTGCGTACCATCGCCTTATGTACTTTTGGCAGGGAATATTACTATAGATCATGATGACTCTAAGTTTAACAGGTCTTGTAATAACTGCAATTTGTCTAATTGTATTACCTGGTCCCCTGAAGGTATTGTCATCGCCATTTTATATCAACCTTCTTTTGTTATGCTGCCAGTGAATATTACTGGGCCTTGGTATTCAGAAAGAGGGTTACAGGTATTAGAAGAGACTGAAAAAGCATCAACCAGATTTAAGTGTTTTGTAGGTTTGCTTATAGCAAGTATTTTAGCTATATTAAGTTTAGTTGCTACTGCTACTACTGCAGCAATTGTACTTTCACAAATCTTACAAACTGCCCACTGTGGAAATGAATTATCCAAAGATGTGACTAATGTTTTGGGTACTCAAGAAGATATAGACAGGAAGTTAGAACAAAAAGTAAATGCTCTTTATGACATGGTCATGTATTTAGGAGACGAGGTGCAGGGGCTTAAGGCCAGGTCTAGTCTACAGTGCCATGCTGTACATACATGGATCTGTGTTACACCTAAATAGTACACTAACAGTCAGTATAGCTGGATTAAAGTGTAGAATCATCTTCAAGGTACTTGGCACAATGCTAATGAGTCTTTAGATTGATTACAACTCCATCAAGAAATATTAGCCATAAAAGATGCTAAGTCTCTTTATTTTGATGTCGACAAGGTTGCTGAGGATTGGCTCCAGCATTTTCAAGATTCTTTCCCTTCGTTAGGAAATCTCAGAGGCCTACCTCACATGCTTTTTCTCTAGTCACAGCGGGAGTGTGTGTATTGTTTATCTTATGCATACTCCCTATGATACTGCACAAGGTTATGGTTGAATTATTGGCTTTAGGAACAAAATTACAGGAAGTACACCTGCATACTTCACTCCCTCCCCAAACAGGAGTATAAGGCAGAGGCTGGTTAGTCAGACGGGTAAAATCGAGTCTGAGTATTCCAACCTAAGACAGGTCATAGTCTCCTGCAGACAGTGACTGATGACGGGTAAGGGCGATTTCAGGACTTCACAACCTAAGACAGACACAGTGATCTGCTGACGTTTTGAGTAAAGACGTCTTCAGTAAATAAAAAAGCGGGGGCTGTTGAAGGCCATTAAGACTCAGCTTTGAAACAGCTGATAACTCTCATGAACTATGTGTCAGTGTTTGCTGATTTCTTCTGTGACTTTACGTTTTGAACATACTGTTAAGAACAAGAACAACAAAAAAAAAAGAACAAGAAAGTATGCAAAGTCTGGGAAGATACGTTGTTTAATTTTCTCAGGGATGTCTGCCTTGGCAGAAGACAAAATTGCTATGTGTAGCAAATGTGCTTGCTTAACAATGAGATAATAAACCCCGGGTTGTTTCTGCATGGATAAAAGGAGTATGTAAAACAAACCCGAAGCTTCAGTATTCACTGTTGCCCTCCCAATACTTTTAATCTCTTCTTTTTACCCTAATAATCATTCCCCCTCTTTCAGGACGGTTTGACTCCTGAGCTGGCTACGACAGCCCCTCCTTGATCAAAATTCTTCATCTAAAGCTTGAGTAAATTTTAACTCCTTCCAGAAAAAAATTGGTTGGTGTATAGAAAAAAGACCAAACAAACAAATATCCTGAATACTGAAAGTATAACAGTCAAGAGATCAATCATTGCATTAGATAAATCTGCTGAACAATGCCTCTTTAGAGTATTGAAAGGAAAAGATATTACCTGGAGGACTGGTTTCACCTGACCAAAGCAGGCTATTGTCAATTGACTCTTGTGCATTTGAAAGATGAACAAAGGAAGGCTGAAGAAGAATGAATATATTAGAATTGTAGTTCTGGACAAGAATGTCCCACATACCATGGACATGCAAAGGACAAACAAGTCTGTTTTGGAAGATGTAATGTCAGAGTGCTACTTAGAGGCAAGGATGGTGAGAGTTCATATTATATACTTTGGACATATATCAGAAAAGATCATTCCTCGAAAAGGATATTTTGTTTGGTAAAGATGACGGGCAGTGAAAAACATGAATCCCACTACCAAATGGATTAACAAAGTGACTGCGACAAATGATTCACCAAACCCGAAGAATTATATTCCTGCTCAAATTGCCTAATGCACAGAGAGGACCATAGGGCCATCCCAATCACAAGACACGGCATCCCTTAATGACCCACAGTGCTATGAGGGACAACACTGTGGCACACTGTGGGAAATGTGCTCGATCTGACTTCACCACACTGGGGCAAAACTCTAAGGGCATGCAACAGAGCAGCAAGAGGAGCAAAGCAATGAAGTGCCCGGGAAATACAAAAAAACAGACTGAGTGGCCAAGGCATGGTACCACATCAGACTCAACCAACAGTAAAATACTCCTAATGATCAACGAACAAACCTGGAATGATTCTTAAGTCTTTTCTCTTTTTTTCCGGTGGTTGCTTCCTTTTTTGTTGTTGTTATTTTGTTCTGTCTTGTTTCTGTGCTTATTATTGTCTCCGCATGTCTATCTAGATAAGATTGGCAGGATAAACACACCAGAGGAGACAACAATGGGGCTGATGGTTCTGGGGGGGGGGGGATAAAGGAAACAGGGAAGTGGGGGAAAGGAAGTGGCTGTAAGCCTGGGGTCAAGGGCACAACAAGTGATCTAAAATCGACGTTGAGGAGAGTGTAGGATGCCTGGTAGGGCGTGATCAAGGGCAATGTAATGAGAGGAATTACTGAAAACTGATGAAGGCCAAACATGATAGTGGGACAAGAGGAAAGTAAAAGGAAATAGAGGAAAGAAGTAGGAGACAAAGGGCATTTATAGAGTTCTAAATACAGTCATTTACATATGTACACATATATATGACAAAAGGGTAACATATCTATGTAAATATATTTAAATTTTAAGTATAAAAGTAGCAGATAGACATTGGACCTCTACCCCAGTACTCTCTCAATGAAAGAAGACTTTGTTCTAATAACCTGGCATTCCATGATGCTCAGCTTCCTGACACAATCGATTAAGACAAAATGGTGCAGAAGCAAATATGGTGAAGAAAGCTGATGCTGCCTGGCTATCAAAAGATATAGCTTCTGGGGTCCTAAAGGCCATCAAACTGAGAAGCTACAAAGTCCACATGGAAGAAGCACACAAGCCTGTGTGATCATGAGGTGTCAATAGGATCAGGTATCTGGCATCAGAGACACAGAACAAAAAATCCTATCAATTTGAAAGAGGGGTAGTGTGGAGTGAGACCCAAAGTCCATCTGTAGGCAATTGGACACCCCCTTACAGAAGGGTGTGTTACACAGAAACAAAACCAGGACACTTGTGAATATATATAGATATGTGCATACATACATCTATTACATATACAATATATAATCATTATATATAAAACCATTATATATTATTATATATTCTATATAATGGATAGACATATAAAGCACAAAAGAATAGAGCAGCTAATTTGTTCACACAGCTGTCCAGAGTGCTCAGTTCAACTCACTTCCGTGAAACATTTAATATACTGGAAGTCCTTCAACTCATGAGGGCCACTGGGTCCAAGGTCAAGGAAGCAGACAGGTGAGTCTTATGTACGGCAATGCAGGCAGTCTGGACACAGGCAGCAAACAAAGGGCAGATCATCAACAAAGAGCAAGAAGATAGGATCCAACAGTCCCAAGCTCAAGTGATGCATACATCAGCAACATGATGAAGCACTTCTCAAAGGAACCTCAAGCTCTAGCGACATGATCCACAGGTTGTTAGGCCAACACTTAGTGTAGCTCACAAGTTGTGGCAGAGAACTAGCAGGCGCACCCTGATCTGATGAGAAGAGTGCAAGAGAGAGAGAGGCACGGTTTGCCTAGCCATTTATCTCTTTGCCCTCCAATCAAACTGCAACATTATTTATACCATGTTCCTATGAGCCAGGTTGGCACAATAAACTAACCTATCAGAATGGGTCACAAGGATGAGCCAGTTAGGGTTCAGTATAACACCTATGAAACATACAACTTTTCTCTAGTTGTTTAGTGCTCCCCCCACCCCACAATCATGACCCCAAATCTACTGTACGAAACTGGCTAGACCAGAGAATGCACATGGGTACCGAAAAGAGCTAGAAACACAGGGAATCAAGGGCAGATAAACCCATCAGGACCAATAATCAGAGTGGCAATACCAGGAGAGTAAGGGGTAGGTGAGGGGTGAAAGGGGAAATGAACACAATGATCTACATATAACCCCTTCTCAGGGGGATGGACAACAGAAAAGTGGGTGAAGGGAGACATCAGACAGTATAAGACACGAAAAAGCAATAAAAAATTATAATTTATCAGGGCTTCATGAGGGAAGAATAAAATGAGCTGATACAGCGCTCAAGTAGAAAGAAAATGTTTTGAAAGTGATGATAGCAACATGTACAAATGTGTGTAACACAATTGATATATGCATGGATTGTAATACAAGCTGTACAAGCCCCTGATAAAATGAGTTAAAATAAATAAATTTTTTAAAAACATGCGTTCATCCTCAATTATGAGGATGGCACAGGAGAGTGCAATGTTTTGTTCTGTTGTGCAATGGGTCCCAGTGAGATGGCACTGACTCAATGACAGCTGATATGACAACAGTCTCAGAAACCACAAATATACACCCAGCGCAAACACAAAGACATTAGTGTGTTATGTTTACAAAAGATATTATTTCTCTCATGAAAAAAAGGGAAGAGGTTTCTTCAGTTAAAAAAAGTTGGAACAAACAAGGTGACAACAAAATCACTGAGGCATTTCCACCCCTCATTAGTCCATTCTTTTGGTGAGCTGAAGGCAGTTCTCTAAGGGCCTCACAGCATGCCAGGTGGCAGAGTACTTTCAGGAACATGGGCTCTAGTCTAAAACAACACACTCACTAAGTGGTGAGCAGCTATTTGTCTGTCTAGGAAACTGTAAATCATGCAGTCCTGTACACTGAGGGTTCAGCTGGAAGTTCAGAGGATCCAGCAGAGCAAGAGACTGACAATAATTACTCACTGGATTGCAGGATGCTTAGAAGGTCTATAATCAATTGAATCAAAATAAAATTTCTTGAGAAACTTCCAGCCTAACTGTAAGATAGATGAAAACTAAAAATTCTGGCAGCTAGAGTATTCACATAAGATTAATAAGCACTTTTTTACTGTTTTGTTGCTTAAGTTCAACTTATTGGGTTCCAACATAACAATAGTTTTTAGAGCACTTAGTAACATTTTCTATGAGACAAGAAATAACCTGATACCCATGTCAGATGACGATATTTTAAGAAAACTATAGACGAGTGTTGATAATGGATCTGAATGAAAAAGTTATTTTTAAAATAGGAAACTGAGTCAGACAATATATTAAAATAAGCATGCATCAAGATTAATTCTAATTCATCCCAGAATTGATTTAACACAAGAAAATGAACACTCAAATATGCCTAGTGATGGGGGAAAAGTCAATTATCTAAATTGACACAGAATGAATAATAAACAAAGTAAAAAGCTTTTCATGTTAAAAAAAAACAACTACAAATCTAACATGAAATAGGTAAAACTCAATATGCTAATATACATTCTTGTAAAAAAAACTTTGAAAATGTCACATGTAAGAGAAAGAGAAAAAAGTTCACCCCATCGCAGAATCAGGATAAACATACATATCCATTTTCACCACTCATATTAAAAATGATACTAGCTAGATTGATCAGAAAAAAAGAATTAATAAAAAGAAGAAAATGACTTCCAAAAAGAAGAAAAGAAAATTCCTTATTCATCATAAATTGAAGATGTCATGTAAAAAAGTTGCCAATTGAAGGCAAACAAGCGGCCATCTAGCTCGGAAACAACAAAGCCCACAGAGAAGTGCGCAACCTAAGCGAATACAAGGTGTTGAACGGACCAGGTGGCAGACACCAAGAACAAAAACCATCATTGTGTGATCACCTTCCTCTAATCTCTGGGGGATGGGCAATGGGAAGGTGGGTGAGGGGAGAGGCCTGGAAGTATAAGATAACATAATAATTTATAAACTATTAAGGGTTCATGGGGGAGGGGAGAGCGGGGAGGGAAGGGAAGGGATAAAAAGGAAAACGAGCTGATTCCAGGAACCCAAGTGGAAGGAGAATTTTGAGAATAACGAGGGCAACTAATGTATAAGGGTGCTTTACTCAATTGATATATTTATGCATTGTGATAAGGGTTGTATGAGCCCCAATAAAAAGATTTATTAAATTTTTTAAAAGTTGCCAAATAGGTCATAAATACTATATATAGGTAGTAAATGTTAAAATGTTCTAGGCAACATTTCAACACACAAAAATACTTGGTACTTAAATCCCTAATGATAAACTGCTAATCTCCAACTCCCAAACCATTAACCCTTACATATTAAGATGCTGACCATCTTTCAAACACACCTATACCCTTCTAAAACACAAGAGGAGGAGGAGGTGATGCTGTTTGCCAGAGAGCAGGGAGAGCCGGCCAGCCTGCCTGCAGGGCTAAAATGGGCAAAAGCAGTACTAGGAGATTTATATATGCAGTTAGCAGGTAGCACACATTTTGCCCTAACAAAACTACTGGTAAACATCCTTAGTTGTTATCAAAAAGGATACTACAAAAACGTGTATGGTACACACACATGCACTTATGTACACACCAAAATCACATAAATAATGAAATTGAAAATAGATTTTTGTGTGTGTGAAACATTTTGAAACAATGATAAGATCTACAAAAATAAAATGGGATCCAACTCAACTATTCAAGTTTGTGAGACAGGTGGGAAAGCCTGGGGACCCCAGGGTGGGAGAGTGCCGACAGCGGGCCAGGGATCCAAACGGCATGCTGACACACAAGTGCACAATGTGAGCATCTCCAACCCATTTTCCTAACAGGACCTCCTCATTGACCACCTAGGTAGTGTCGAGAAAAACAAGTCCCCACTCAGTGGCTGGCCTACACACCTTTTCCAGCAGGTGGCTGCCCGGGGTTCAAGGCTAGGGGCGATCAGGGAGTGTGGAGGCAGCTCCAATCATTCCCTCTCACCTCCTTCCTCTCTCCTGTCCTCCCTCCTCTACTCCTGCCCCTCACCCCTCCACCCCCATCTTACAAGGAAGATTAGATCAAATCATCCGACATTGAAGGATTAAAAAGTGACATCACTATGAACACTTGGCCACCACAAGCCAGTTATCCCTGTGGTAACTTTTCCAACACTTCCTGCTGAAACCCCAACAGGTCAGAGGGATCTAGAGGTCCTTCTTTCATGGTCTAAATTCCTACTAAAAATCAAGATCCAGTGAGCTTCAACAATTTCTGCTCCAGGGGAGGTTTCTGTCCTCCCTCAGCTCGCCTTAGGACACCTACATTACCTTTACCAGGTGTACCGTCCCAGTCAAACAACCCACCTGACCCTGCTAAGTCCCTGCCTGCTCCAGGGAGGAGTCCCAAGGAGGCTGCAGCTAAGGCTCAAAGGGAGCACAGCAAGAAATGCCAATGCAGCGGCAAGGAGACCTACTGTGTGTTATGTGCACAAGATGCTCCAGTAGGTCCACTCAGACTCCAGTATCTCGTTCAGGGCCATGAGCGTTGTGCACTCGTTGATCAAAGACACCTTTGGGCACATCGCCGACCAGGCATCTCAACTGGCACCTTCCAAACTACTCCACCATCACAGCCTGCGACATCCTGGTGACCATGAGCCTGCTGCTGCCTGGACAGCTGGCAGAGGCGCCTTGGCCAAGGGCCCCAGGGCCAACGCCCACTACACCAGCCCCAAATAAATTGTCCTTCAGCCTCACAACGTTCAAACGCCAAGGGCCCATTTCAGGGTCACTTCCAGTTTCATCCCCCAAATAGAGGTTGAACACCTTAACATTACCTTGTTTTTGGTTCCTTTGTTTCAGTTTGGTTTTTGATTCTTCTGTGCATAGTTTAGTTAGATTACTTTTGTGATGGAGAGCATCTTTCTTTCTTTTTAACATGTTTTGGGGCACTTAATCCACATATCCCACATAATCCCACAATTCAGCCATCTTAAGCATTCCACAATCATTACCACAATCGATTTCACATCGTCTATTTTCCCACTATGATTAAATCGCCTTTAAGCAGACTTATTAGTCACCTTCAGTTGTAGTGTTCAGTCCCCTCAATCCTTCATTCTTACTCCCCAAGTCCCCTCACCCTCCCCAACTCCGCCAGCGACCCACCCCGACCCCACCCAGGCATCCTTACAGACACTCGCATGTTATTTCATCTCTAGGCATCCACTCCTTTTGTGCTTCACAAACTGAACCCAACAGAAACAATAAAGAATAGAAAGGAAATGAAATGGGAATGATTTTAAAAACCTTAGTAATATATAGATAGAAATAAAAACAAAGAGTAAGAAGAAAGGGCGGCCACCAATATTTTAAAGCCAGGGAAGACGTTTCTGTCACGGACCAGCAAGAGATCTTGCGCCTAGAACAGACTCTGGTCGGGTCCAGAGAGAGGTCAGCAGAACAAGATCCCCGGCTCACCTTTGAGCTGAGGAGGCGCAAGGAGTCTCGGGAGGAGGCATCGCTGTGCGGAAGGAAACAAGGGAGGGGGGTTAGGAGACCCGCAAAGAGAGAATCAGGGAACCCCGAAGCCCCAAACCCCAGCCGGGATCCCCTTTCTCCAACAGGGACTCCCACCATGAACCACAACCAATCTGAAAGCAGGGAAATAGGACCGGCCTTGGGGACACCCGCCCACCTCTCACCAAGAGAAGCGCTGGCAGGGTTCCTGGGGGAGAGAAAGGGCGCTTGCACCCTAGTCAGCTGGACTAAAACAGCCTCCGCCCACATACATGTCCCGGAGCCCAGAGCCTCCCACCTGGGAGCGCCGGCAACAGGGTGCTCAGGCTGTGGGCGCTTCTCTGGCACCGCAAGCAGAGCACCGACAGTGGAATCCTTGCAGTGAGTTGCAGTTCAGAATAAGACACCGCCACTTCCGGCCCTGTCTGGGCGTGACCCGGGGTGGGAGGAGCTGGCGGGGTCAGAGAGGGGTAGGGGTCTGCCTTCACTTCCTCTCAAGGCAGCTCTTTCCCCGCCCATTTCTGCTGAGATGCCAGCACAGGCGCCTGGTGAGGGGGTGGGCGGGGCCTGGCCGGCTTGGGGCGGGGCTCGGGGAGGAGCCAGAGAGGAGAGAGGCGGTCCACGCCAAAGGGTCCACACCTGTGGCTGAAACTCCAGCGGCAAAGACTCAGATAACAATGGCTGAGGCACCAGTAATTTGGCCCTTTGCAGAGGGAGTGCATGGGTGACATGGTTGAGATAGAACCATGTACGTTGGGTGTGGATGTGCATCCTCCTAACAAACTGGAAACACCCAAACCCCCAACTCTGCCAAAGTGTTAATGGGGCTGAAGCAAGAACTGAGGGTCCCTGCTTAACATATGAGTTCAAACAGTTACCGTACCATGGGCTCAGAAGATAAAGGGGGGCCTGGCCTCTATCACTTTCTGTTTATAAGGACAGGACTCCCTCATATGCAAATTATCTTTCAGGCACTAGGGTACAATTTCACCCTTGGGGTGGGAAAACTATCAGTTCTCTTCAGACAGGGCTGTGGGTCTCTTGGGAAACAGAGCTGTGGTCTAAAGATGCTATTGCTGTGTGTTCTGCTGTGCCTGTGACAGTTCCCCAAGGTGAGAGATTCAGATATCCGACCTGGGTCTATGGAGATAGTTGTGACTGACATGGAATTTTCTTTTTTTAATTTGCAGGCGTCCTGTCCCAGGTGCAGCTTCAGGAGTCGGGTCCAGGACTGGTGAAGCCCTCCCAGAAGCTGTCCCTCACCTGCATTGTCTCTGGTTTCTCCATAACAAGCAGTGGTTACCCGTTGGAGCTGGATCCGCCAGACCTCGGGGAAGGGGCTGCAGTGGATGGGGTGCATAGATTATGGTGGTAATACAGGTTATAACCCGTCCTTCCAAAGCCGACTCTCCATCACCAGAGACACATCGAAGAATCAGTTCTCCCGGCAGCTGAGCTCCGTGACCGCTGAGGACACGGCTACGTATTACTGTGCAAGGAGCACAGTGAGGGGAAGTCAGTGTGAGCCCAGACACAAACCTCCCCTGCAGGGAAGACACTGGGCAGCAGGGGGCGCAGAGAACCCAGCCTTAGACAGGCACAGATGGATGACAGGGAGGATTTCCTGTTGGAATTAGGGCTTTCTCACTTAACTCTTAGCCTCCCCTGGCACAGGTTTTCATTTTGCCATCTTTTTATCTATTTTACATTGGGATGCAAAGTTCAATGTCAGTAGTTTGAAATCACCAGCTCCTCCAAGCGAGAAAGATGAGGCTGTTTGCTCCTCCAAAAGATTAACAGTGTCTGACACCCTACGGAGCAGTTCTACTCTGTCCTAGAATCACTGTGATTCGGGATTCAACGATGCCAATGGCTTATAGTTATCGAATTTCTGAATTTGCATCTTGTTTTGTTTATTTATGTCCATTAATTTGTTTTCTGTGTATTCTGCATTGTGTTTAATCATACTTCATATTATTATCAGGAATTGTTCTATTTTTAAAAATTGTTCTATTTTTTCCATCATCCTGGTCTCCACAAAACTTCATATATCGTATTCTCATTTTAATTATATCATCCTTTTCTGTGACATCTTTTATATTATTTTAAAAATCTTTCTTAACATGTTAATGGTTTTCCTTTTAAATATATTTTTCCTGATTGTGCTCCAATTTACAAGGTTCTTTTATAAAAATAACCTTATTCTCCCTTCAAGTTGAATTACTCCCCTTCTTGTGTACTGCACACATATAACTGTTGATTTCTGTTAAACCAGTGTCGGAAGTCACTGACAAAAGCTCAGCTCACACACAGGCTCTGTGTGCAACAGTAGTTTGCTCACAGAGAAGAGACAGAGCCGGCTCACCATCAGAGTAGGCAGCAGTCCTCACAGCCAGTGGTTTCACTCTGTGGCCAGTGCAGGGAGGGAGGTTTGCAAGCATCCCTCCTTTGTGCTGCAGTTGAAGAACAGCAAACATAGAGAAATAAGGCTGTGCTGTGAGCTGAAATCTCCTTGAAGGCAGGGAGTAGGTGTTTTTTGTTGTTTCTTGCTGTATTCAATATCATGCATATGACAAGCAGTTTGCGTGTTCAGCATGAGCCACAGGGCGTGTTGCAGGACACCAGCTACTAAAGAGTGCTTTTGGATCCAGAATATCCTGAGAAAGGCAGTCAACTGACAAGATCCTCACATTCCAGTAGCCAGACTGACACATCCGAAGCACACCTAGGTCTGTTATGGATTCCGAGGAAGGGCTGCTGACTGCACTTGGACTGCCTGCTTCCTCAATTTAAATTCTTATTGGAGTTTATCTCATGTATTTTGTCATTGGGGGATAGCATTCTTGAATTTCAGCGATATGTTTTTCTTTTTGATGGTAGATGAAAGCCAGAATTGATTAACATAAAGAGACAGCAAGTAGAATAAGGGTTTCTGGGACTACAGTGGAGTGGTGGTGGTGGTGGAATAAAGGGAGATGGTGCCACTAGTTGAGAAAGGAAGATGATGTTTTCAAGCTAATTGGGGTAGCAGTTGTATAATACTGCTTGATGCACTTGAACTACGGATGGATATGACAACTGCATTTGCTCCCAATAAAACAGATTTGGAGGAAAAGTGAGACAATAAATAAAATATTAAATAAAGAATATTTATTCCATTGCTAACACTTTTTATAAATTCAAATTTCTGGCTTATATCATAATCTCTTTTCTGATTGAATATTTTAGCTAGTCTTTTGAAATGTTGTACCAGCAACACTCTCCATCAGTTTCTAATTGTGAGTAAAAAATGAAAACTATGTCATATTCTAAGTTATTTTTATCATATATGTGCTACAAAATAATATTTTCAACATTCTTCTCATACATAATTCAATGGAGAGGTACATAGTTTATTGTGCCAACCTGGCCGATAAAGACTTATGGGGTCAATTGAAGGGCCGAGGGATAAATGGCTTGGTGAGCCTCGCCTTTCTAGTTCTAGGGTCACTTGTTTTCTGATGGTCAGACAAGGGTGCAGCTGCCTTAGACAGTTCCCTGCTTCATCTGGCAAGGCTCACTTCCTGCAAGAACATCCCTTAAGAGAAGCTGCATGGACCTACCCCCATGAAGCCCTGAGTGCTAGAACAGCTGAGGGGTGACCCTGCCTGTGCTGAGATGCTTACACATTCTCTTACTTGGCTTTCTTCCTGCCATCGGCCTCATTGTGCATGTTTTGTGAGATGGAAGAAGACTTTGTGGATTGGTGTTGGGCATATGGGCTAATGTTGGAGTTGTGGGCTTGGGTACCACTGAGTTAGGATGTTTTCTTGATGTGCACTTAACCTTTATATAAAACTCTCTTATACATATGAGTTTCTGTGGATCATTTATCTAATGTACCCAGACTAACACAAATGGCATTAGATTATTATTGTGTTCAACAATTACCAACAGCTGCAAAATTCCCTCCCAAAAGCATCACAGAAACCCATAAAAAGAATTCTCACTTGACAATTTCTTCCTTAACATGGAATAAATAACTCTATAACTCTCTTGCTTGAATTACTTTGAATAGAAATCTGCTTTAAGTATGGTTCCTATTTCTGTGGACAGAATGAACCCTAACCTCTGTTTAATACTTTGATTGTCTTTCAGGCAAATGTCTTTCTTGATTGATATTTTATTGTGGCATATATCTCATAACAATATCTATATAAATATCTACATGAATCGATCTCACTTCATTTCACTGCAACCAATTCAGAGTGTTCGCAACTTGTATCATTCTCTATGGCCCAAGCTTTTCACGGTGAGTGAGAGTCAGTGTGAGTCCAGACAGAAAACCAGTCTCAGGGAGAAAGCAGACTTGCATGGATGCTAAGGACCCACCAGCTCTGGACCAAGAGAAGACAGAAGTGAAGACAGGAGTCTGGGTAAGGACTGCAGTGCCTGGTCAGCTAGAACTGCTGTGCTGACCACTATGGTAGCTCTACTGCCCATGGCAGGAAACCTGCAGAGACAACTCCAGGTAATACTCCTGACCAAGAGTCTGAAAGCTCAGTACCAGAAAAGAATGTTGCTGAGGTACCCACAGATGTGGAAGACAGTGTAAGTCCAGGAAACGCCTCTTGCTGTTAGCAGGCGCCTCTCAAAATACACTGAGCCCAATGCCCACCCTCGGTACTAACTCATGAGAGGATAAATGCACTTTTTCTTATTTCTGTGGTTTCTTTTAACCACACAATAACCATATTGTTAGGAAACCTTTTATTCCAACTCTAAATCTAGAAGATAGGGTTAAAGTATTTTTACTCCTTTCTAAATATTCTGAAATATCATAGGGCCAAGGAGCTTTATGGATGACATACTCTTGTTTCCCTATGTGTTCAGATGTATGGAAAGATTCAGGTAGGCCTGGTCTTGTTACCTAAACATCGTTAGGATAGAGATTGTCTTTAATTTCAATAGAACATCTGGGTATTTTGATGGAAATGACATAAAGCTACATTAAACATGAAATCTGCACAGATGTTTGTATGATTGCTAGAGTGAAGACCTCAGGGAGAAGACTGTATTCTCCCATGGCTGTCAGGGTAGCCAGCGCCTCACAAATCATCCCAGGTCTGGTAGGCACAATTGTACAGTGATAATAATTAAAGATTATAGTAAACTCATAGAGAAATACAGGCGATAGAAGAAAGAGTAAAATGATGGAATCAGACAAATTTCATGTTAGCATGCTCACCGTAGCCCCGCTCGGTGATTCCCATAGAGATGGGAGACCTGAGGGCAGGAGAGTGAGGGGAAGGAGAACAAGGGGAGAGGGGACACGGAAGCGAGGACCGCAGAGGAGAGCACCACGGGAGAGAGATTCTTTATTTCTAACCAAGATTTATATACCTTTGAGGGTGTGCAAGCCCCCTAATTTCAGGTAAAGACACACATCACAGGGAGGGGTCATACTATAGGTAATACAGTAATGAGAGGATGAAAATCTAGGGGTATACAGGCAATAGGAAGGGGAGGGATTGGGGTATACCTGTGCCAAGATGGACGGATCTCAGATTCAGGATGGCAGCCTAACTTTGGATGTCACTGAGCAGGTTTGACCACTTCTCTGGCTCTCCATGGAAACAATTACCTCCCACAATACGCTGGCAAATAGCCTCTAATGTTTGGCATATTTTTAGGGAAGACAAAGCTGGGGAAAAGTCTTTTTAGATTACACACTTGGACACCACCATTCTGCCCTTTCCACCTTTTTACATACAACCGCACCTCCCACATGCAAATACCTAATATGCATTCAGATGAAACCACAGCATACATGTACTTAAAGTCATATGCCTTCTCACCCTGGAGAGCATTCCTTTATCATGAATCTCAGCCACATGAACATGAATTGTGTATGGCTTTTCTTGTTTCTGGTGGCAACTCTGGGAGGTGAGTGCTTCAGAGATTCGTACATGAAGTCTGAGATTACAGCATTTGAGCACACGACTCACTGTGTTTGTCTTTATACCCAGGTATCCTGGCCAAGGTGCAATTATGAGTCAGGTCTTGGACTGGTGAAGCCCTCACAGACCCTGTCTCTCACCTGTACTGTCTCTGGATTCTCTTTAACCAGCTATGGTGTGTACTGGATCTGCCAGGCCCCAGGAAAAGGACTGGAGTGAGTTGGTGATATACGGGGTGATGGGAGCACAGACTATAATCCAGCTCTCCAGGCCCAAGTCAGCATCACCTGGGCACCTCCAAGAGCCAAGTTTATTTAAAACTGAGCTCTGTGAATCCTGAGGACACAGCCGTGTATTACTGTGCTAGAGACACAGTGATGGGAAGTCAGTGTGAGCCCAGACACAAACCTTAGTACATCAGGTCATGGTTTAAGCAGATGCAAGAGACTTAGGTCAGTGATGCTTTCCTCTCAGAAGCTGTGGTTCCCTCGCCTTGTCAGCACCTCTCTAGGGACCATTGTGCAGAGTGTGATTCTAGGGAATCTCCAGGCATCTGACCATACTTCTTTTTATAGGGATGGCCTTTATTTACCATCTACCCAAAGGCAGACTTCACAACAATATGTACTCAGATCTCAGTTTACAATTCAGGATACTAACTAGTGCCATTTGTTGTCAAGTTAAAAATATTAAAAGAAAACCAAACCCAAACCCACTGCCATTATTTCAATGCCAATTTATAGTGAGTTTCTGATTTTTACTGATGTAGAATCCCCTGTCTTTCTTCCATGGAGTGGCTAGTAGTTGCAAACTGGTGAATGCAAATCTTAGCACAATGCATAACCACTATGCCACCAAAACTCCTTATAAAAATATTAACGCAGTATAAAATTCTTATGTGAGCCTCAAATTTTCTCCAATCCATCAGCTGCATGTCCAATATTTTCATTCCAGTGAATACTCACAAATATATGTTTATGTAATAATTTTAACTTACAATAACCTGCATAATATTTTGTTAGGGATCTTTAAGTTGGCTTAAGTTCACAGTGATCACATGAACAACAGTGAGGTGGTTAGTTTATTGTGCAATGTAGCGGATAAACACGTGGTGTTAATTGAAGGGCAGAGTGCTAAATGGCTCGGTGAGCCTCATCTTTCTAGTTCTCGGGTCTCTTGTTTTCTGATGGTTGGACCAAGGTGCAGCTGCCTTAGCCAGTTCCCTGCTTCAGCTGGCAAGGGTTACTTCCTGCAAGACATCCCTGAGAAGAAGCCACATGAACCCACCCCAATGCACCCTAGATACTGGAGCAGCCATGTTGAGACCTCTGCCAGAGCTGAGATGCTTACACATTAATTGACTCAGCTTTCCTCCTGCAGTCGATGTCAATACATGTATTTTTGAGATGGAAATGGACTTTGTGGATTGGTGTTGAACGTATGGGCTAATGTTGGACTTGTGGGCCTGCGCAGCACCGGTTGGGGATGTTTTCTTGATGTGCACTTGCCTTTATATAAAACTCTCTTATACATATGAGTTTCGTTGGATTTGTTTCTCTAAAGTACCCAGACTAATACAAACAGGATGAAATACTGCCCGAAAGTGCGCCATCCTTACAATCATCCCTCTCTTTGGACTCATCATTGCAGCCTTAGGACAATCAGTCCCATTGAAAGTCTCTCACATTTTCATTGACATTCTACTTTACCAAGTACAAGATCATTCTCTGGGTTCTGGTTCTCCTTAATGTCATGCCCAAATAAGTGAGTTACAATCTTATTTGAATGATTACAAGAATTAAACAAGATGTGTTTACTCCAAGACAGACCTGCTTGTCCTTCAGGCAGCCCATGACAGATTTAATATTATTCTCTAACACCATGTGCTATTCTGGGTATACTAGAGAAACAAATCCAGGGAGAAACTCACATGTGTGTAAGAAAGAGTTTTATATCAAAGAGTATTTGTATATTAAGAAAACATCCCAGCTCAGATCAAGTCCATAAGTCCAATATTAGCCCCTATGTCTGATATCAGTCTATAAATTCTTCTTCAGATTCATGAAACACATGCAATGATGTAGATAACAGGCCGGTGGGTGGAAAGTCTTCTGGTTCTTATGGTGATGGAAGCATCTCAGCACTGTCATGGGTCTGCACATGGCCCCTCCAGTTCCAGGGCTCTAGCTGCATCAGTGTAGCTCCATGTGGCTTTGTAAACAGGAATGTCTCAACAAGAAGAGATGCTATCTGGGTCTGGCTTCCAGGGAGATATTCATCTCCTTTGCACCTACAAATGAAGTCATCAAGCTGAGATCTCATTGACAGGCTAGACTCCATCCCTTCCCAAGTTGACAAGAGATGATGAAACTGCCACAACATAACCCAAATGCATCAATTCCTTGATATGTCTTATGGGGTATTTGGCCATTACAGGAGTCACTCTTAGTTTTCACAATTCTGGGAGGTGTTTCTGGCACTGAAGACGGTGCCCAGGGTTACTACTAAAATCACACAATGCATTGGCCAGAATCCCATATTAAACACTCAAGGAACAAATAATAGTAATAGTATTGACCTAGAAGAACTCTACATAATGTCTTAAGACCAGTCAACATACACATAAATATTCACCTGTAGGAAGTAAAAGTAGATACATGTAAATTATATGTAGTAGAACCTGGACCACAAAACTATGTGGGCATGATTAAATGCTCAACTTCTAGCCAAAAGGTTGGCAGTTCAAAACCACATGGTGACTCAGTTGGTTAAAGACCTGATAAGGTTATCCCATCATTATTACAGAAAAGAAAATCCTTTCAGAGAGTTCTCTTTCATGTAGGGTCACTAAGAGTCTTTATGTTCCTGCACCCAAACAACCTTGGATGCTTAATGTTCTATAAATACGAAGACAAGACTTTTGCAACCAATATTTAACCAAGGCAAAATGAAATTCCACATAAGAACAATTATAAAGAGTGTAGTCTGTTACATATTTCCTTTTGCTACGGAAAATAAAACATATATCCTTTCCCTAGCACTGTCATTCAACTTTGGAAGAATATTGTGTCTTTTCATTTAATTTTGATGATGTTAAGTGCCACAGAATCAATTTCAAATCTCAGTGATTCAACGCAAAACAGAACTGAATAATGCCTAGTTCAGCACCATTATCACAATAAATATGTTTGAGCCCATTGTTACAGCCACTGTGTCAGTCCATCACCTTCTTCTTTACTGATCCCCTTTATCATTGATGATGTCTTTCTCAATGGACTGGTGTCATGATAACATGTTCAAGTACATGGAACTAAGTCTCACCATCCTTCATTCTAAGGAACTCCCAGGCTATGTTTCCCTCACAAGAGATCTGCTTGTTATATTGATAGCCCAGTCCATGGTACTTTCAACATTCTTTTCCAAAAGGTAAGTGAATGGCCATAAATTTGGTTATGGACCCCCTTATTCATAGTCCAGGGCTCATATTCATATAATAATATTGAAAGTATCACCACTTGGCTTCTCAAAGTGACATTTAAAAAGCCCTTAATATGGGCTTCTTAGTATAAAGATATACAGAGATGTGGTGATGTAATGGGATAAGTATTGGGTTGCTCACCACAAACCAGCCAACCATTCCTCCTAAGTAAGATGAGGTTGTCTTTTCCTGTTATTATTTACAGTCAGAGAATTTCTATGAGCAGCTTTAATCAATCTTATAAGGTTCCCATGAATCAGGACAGGTGCACTCGCAGTGGGTTTAGTTTTTGAGGAAGAGATCATTCATTTCCTAGCTCAGTTGCGTGGTTTACTGATTTTCCCTCAGTGCAGAAGAATGTCTGGCGTGTTCATAGCTCTCAGAACTCAAATGAATAAATTAATGCACACACTAGTGGATGCATTTTTTCAAATCAAACAATACAAGGTACACTGGAACTCGGATAATTTTATGATTGCAAATATTAGGATCTGGGAGGGTATAAATTCAGTGTATGCCTGTGGGCCACCCCACTCTCATTGCTTACATATCACTGCCATACAACGTGCTTCAAGAACCAGCTCTGGAGAAGCTTCCATGTGGAGCTGTGAGCCCTGTCAATTAGCACACTCTTAATAGTCATCCTCTGACCCCCTGATAACAGCCAGTAACACTCATAAGCAAAAGCCTGGTGTGGTTTATTATTTAAATGATATGAACACCCACCCCACCCTCAAGATTCCCCTCTGGAACCAGCAGAATTCCAGAGCCTGCTGTACCAGGGAGACTCTGATACAGAAAGGTCTGCTTGCATTCTTTTTCTCATTTTGATGGTACTGTGTCTCCCATTGTGTCAGTGGCAGGGAGATACAGTAGGTCACAGCAGTTTTAATGACAGGTGGGATATTTAATACTTGTTTTGTAAGTCTCCTTGTGTCCCGTCCAAAGTGAAGCTGCAGGAGTCAGACCATGAGGTGGTGAGGGCATCACAGACCCTCACGCACACTTGCACCATCACTGGGGACTCAGGCTCCAGAACCAGCGCTATTTGGGAGCAGATCAGGCAGCCCTGGGAGAGGCCCTGGGTGGATAGGAAGGAGCTTCTACAGGTAAGAGTGGTTTAGCGAATACACACCATCCTTCAGAGATCATCTATTCATCAACCCAGACACATCCAAGAACCAGTTCTCCCTGCACCTGAGCACTGTGGCCGTGGAGGACCCGGCTGCGTATGACTGTGCAAGAAGACACAGTGAGGGAAAGTTAATGTGAGTTCCCATATAAACCACCCTGCAGCACAGGGTTGGGGTTGAACTGAAGGGAATTCAGGGTAATGGGTGTGCTCAGGCCCAAAAAGCACAGGCCCAGGATCCAGGAGTAGGTGCAAGTGAGAGCACAAATAGGATGGTCTGCTGTGGTTTTTAGTTTATTTTGTTCAAACAAAATTTGGATTTTAGCAACAGATTTAGTAGGAATTCCAGTAGGAACCATTCTATTTTCTCTTAATGTAAAAGAAAACGAAGATGAAGCAGAAGTAGTAGAATTAGTAGAACAACAACGAGAAAGGGATTGCTGTAAAGCTTTAGAAAGGAAATAGTAGCATAAGGTAAAACGTTGTGGAAAGGGAAAACAAATATATTCCATGAAATAAGTGCTAAAAAGTGGTCAGGTGGAAAGCTGGAAAAACCAGGGGTAGAGAGTAGGGTTAGCCTCATTGGAGTTCACAATGACTGCTCTTCACTATAGTTTGCTGGGTCATTCAAGCCTGTGTCCTCAGGTTTCAATCCATTAATTTGCAAGGGGAAACTGTTTTCAAATCTCTCTTGAGTGGTTCATCTGCCTTTCCTTTATGAAGCATATTATGATTTGTGACCATTGGACTTATGTAGAAATAAATTCTTTTCAGCCTCTTCCCTAAAAACTGGTTGATTTATATTTAGAAAAATCAAATCAAGTGAGTCCATTCTGGGAGCTGTTTCCAGAGGAGAGTACCTTAGGAATTCAGACATGAGAGTGGGGAGATGCTCCTCTTGAACACATGGCTAACTGTGATTGTCCTTGTTACCTTGGGTCTATCTCAGGTGCTGGACCCCAAACATACAATTCACATCTGTCCAGTCACTTAAGACTGATATAAACCCTATAGAGCACTGGTTCTCAACTTGGAGGGTCGCTACCCCTTTGAAGGTCGAACTACTCAAGGTAATTAGTTTATTGTGCCTACCTGGCCGATAAACACATGTGGGATTGTTTGAAGGGCCGAGGGATAAATGACTCGGTGAGCCTTGCCTTTCTAGTTCCCAGGTCTCTTGCGTTGTGATGGTCGGACCAGGGTGCAGCGGCCTTGGCCAGTTCTCTGCTTAAGCTGACAAGGTTCACTTCCTGCAAGACATCCCCAAGGAGAAGTCGCATGGACCTACCCCAATACAGCCCTGGAGCAGCCGTGGCAGACCCCTTCCAGCACTGAGATGTTTACATGTTCTCTGATTTGGCTTTCCTCCAGTCATTGTGTGTATTTTGTGAGGTGGAGGAGGACTTAATGGATTGGTGTCAGACATGAGGGTTAATCTTGGACTTGTGGGCTTGGGTACCACTGCGTTGGTATATTTTCTCGATGTGTACTTAACCTTTATATAAAACTCTCTCTGATACACGAGTTTCTTTGGATTTGTTTCTCTAAAATACCCAGACAAACACCGTTTTGCAGGGATCGCCTAAGACCATCAAAAAAAACATATTTCTGATGGTCTTAGGAACCAAGACACCAATCCTCTATCTGTCTCCAGGCAGATCCTCCCACATGCAAAAAACACCCACATATGAGTAACTGGCGTAATGATATCATAACTCCAACCCAATCACATACACCCCGTACAAATGCAAGTGTGTGTGACAGGGTTAGTGCCATAATGTGCTTTTGCTTACCAGTAACACATGTGTAGAGAGCAGCTACTTTGTAGAGAGCAGCTGCTGTGTTGAAAGTATCTAGTCTGTTAAAAGCAGCTACTGGGTTGGAAGCAGCAATACTGGAAGTAAAACAACACTTCATGAATTATAATTACAGGGTAAATGTAAAATCATGTACTGTGAAATCAACTACTGCAAAAATATGTAAACATCTGAACCATGGGAACTTAATTTGGACGCTGAATTGGAAACTCACAAGGGCAGTTCTACCCTGTCCTATAAGCATCCCTCTGAGTCCATATTGACTCGATCGCAGTGATTGATTTTTTGTTTGCTTGTTTTATTTTTTGACAATTCATGATTTATCCATGGGGGCAGAAAACCTCACATGAAAGCAGGTGTAGTAGTTACATAATTTCATATTCACCTGATAAATTAGTCTAGGGGTGAAGGTTAGCCTGTCATTCATGTCACAGCTCCATGATGCTTCCTGGTGGGCTTGACCTTCTCATGAGAATTCTGGGAACTTCCACTCTTTCTCCCTGGAATTTGGCCAACTTCTTTCTCTCTGCTTCACCTTCACACTGTTCAGAGAGCCAAAAGAGCCACATAGAGACCTGAGCCAGCACTAATAAAGTCTACCGCCATTGGATACACAAGAATTTTCAGCCACCGACCTGTGATCCTTCTGCATTCAGCATCATTGCATGTGGTGCATGAGTCTGAAGAGGAATATATGGACTAGTATTGGAGTAATGGGCTAATATCAGACTTATGGACTTGGTCTGGACTGGGCTGAGATGTTTTCTTGATATCCAATTACATTTTGATACAAAGCTCTTTCGTATACATTATGAGTGTCCCTGGATTTGTTTCTCTAGCCTACCCAGTCGAACAGGGCAGGTATTTCAAGAGAAGTCCCCTTTTCTTTGCAAAATCTAGTCTCTGTTTCCCATGATTTAAGGATATGGTGAGTCCATCAGAACTGGCAACATAAATCAGTTTAATTCACTAAATATTTGCTGATAAGTGACTTTTTTTTTTGATTCCTTATAAAGTTAGGCGACAGTTTTCCATCGTCTGTGGAATGATCTCACCAAATTGGGAAATGTAACAATATTGAAATTCTTGTATCTCCATTTTCAGCCAGCAACTTTGGAATCTGACTAGAACTTTCATAATGAAATTATCTAGTATAACAGCCATAAAAGAAGCATAGTCTTTATGGATGCAAATTAATAGGGACATGCTTCACTTTGATCTGTCCCATAAGCACTTGTTGTGAGAGACCAAACAGAGTTACTTGGAGGAATTAAATTTAAATTCCAGACCTCGCAATTTGGAAGAGTCTCTACAAATATTCTGCCCATGCACTTGAAACCATTGGATTGATAGAACCTCTGGTGAGTGATAAATTAAATTAGCAGAGTGGGGAAATCATGATATGCATAATTGAATCGAACTGTCATGTTTAACTGCCCCAATAGCATTCAAGCAAAATAAAACAAGATAAAAGTACAAACTCCAACTCTAAGGACAGTCAAGTTTAACAACTCCCCTCCCCCCTCTCCCATCACGTTTTAGTGCTCCCGCTTGTTTTATATTTAAATTTTGTTACTCTGACATAAAATTTACCTAGAGCATTTGATGCCAGCTACTTCTTTTTTTCCTAAAGGCAGTCTTCATACATGACAATGCTTTGGGGAGCAGAATGGCCCTTCACCTCAAAGGTCATTAGTTTCGGTTCTTGCGTCAGCACCATTAACACCGTGGCAGGGTTGAATGGCTGGATGGTTCATGTTAGTGAGGAGGATGCCCCATCTGGGGAATCTGATCACAAGCTTACACAGTCCACGTACGTTGTACATCGTTTTATGTCTCCCATGCACACTCTCGGTGCTGGGAGAAAGTACCGTTTCTGCCCGCAGGTGACTTGGTCATCATTATCAAAGTCTGAGGGCCCATAGTTGCGGGAGGAATATCACTGGCTCCTCCCCGCGCCGCCCCAGGCCCCGCCTCTGGCCCCGCCCCCAGCCTAAACAGCACCCTGGTTCTTCCCTTCCCCAGACACCTGGGTGTGTGCATCCAAGCCAATGGTCCGGTCCAGAACCGCCTCAAAGGTGAAGTGAAGGCAGAGACCAACCCCGCCGGCTCCTCCTAACCCGGGTGCTCAGAGATGGGGTGGAAGTGGCGATGTCCCAGCCGGAAGTGTGGCTTATTGGGCGCGTCCTAGCGTCCTACTTACTGTGCGCTGCATGTGGTGCGAGAGAACCTCCTGGTACCTTAGCTCTGCGTAGTAGCCAGCGCTCCCAGGTGAGGGGCGCTCTTTCCCAAGCATGTGCGTGTGGGCAGCAGCCAGTTTGGGGTACCCTGGTGCACACAGAAGTCCTGCTGGGGTGTAAGCGACCTTTCTCTTCTCCTCACCTTCCCCAGGGGACGCTCCTCTCCTGGTGAGAGGTGAGCTGGTGTCCCATCCCCCAACTTTTGGATTGGTTGGGGTTCTTGGTGGAAATCCCTGTTGGAGAAAGGTAATCCCAGGCTGGGGGTCTTGTCTTCGAGGTTCCCAGGTTCGTTGCCTTGTGGGTTTCTGCTCACCCCCCTTTTCATTGTTTCCATACATCGATACCTTCTCCCAGAGACTCCTTGCACCTCATCAGCTCAACGGTGAGCCCTGGGGTCTGTTGTTTCTCTCACTACGAAGAAGAGCACGCGTCTCCAGAAGCTAGTGGCTGCAGCTGGTGCGCAAAACATTAGGGCTTCCTCCGGAGGTTTGCTAAGACTTGTCACCTGTGCGGTACCTTCTTCTGAAGCAGGGCCGGGGGAGAACCCAAGGTCCAGTTCTAGAAACTCCCTGGCTCTTAGTGCCAGCTGTTGTGTGGCCGCAGGGAGCCTCAGCCTTGTGGGTGTAGAAGTGGTATTCCAGTGCAGCCACCATGCACTGAAACTGATTGGCATTCCCAGGTTGCTGGGCTAAGCCCTTCCAGGACTGGGGCCTCAAGGAGATGGCCCAGTTCGGTGGCTCTTAGTGAACACCTTGGCAGCTGGCAGGAGAAGAAGAGACACGCCCCGCCCTAGAAAGATTGGGTTCAGTGACCTGGAACTCAGTCAAAGGGAGACCCAGTATTTTGGGGGAAAGCTTATAGGTCTCTAGAAGGGCCAGAACCCTTCTAGGGTTCGTTGGAAGCCTTTACTAAGGAAAGCATAGGTTTCTTATGTTTACAAAGCTTCCTCCATCTATCTTGCCACCCAGCTGTGTTGTCAGTCTGTGGAAGCTGGCAGCCAGTCCATTGGAGTTATCCAGACCACCCACAAAGATGTGGGGGAACCCTCCTATCAAAAAGAGTACAGATATCCCAAAGACTTACACACTCAAATTGAGCCTGGATTGGATTGGGCTCCTTCTACCCTCCTGCTGCTCTGGCCTCTTTTGCTCTCACCTCTTCTCTCTACCTGTAAGGCTGGCTCTCCCTCCCACTTAGATTCTTTCTGCAGGTTCTGCAGCAGACATTAGAGCTGTTTAACCCCTTCCTCACCAATTCTACTGTAGTTTGTTCATGTTCTCTTATGTAATAGTGGGTCTCATGGATTTTACACATTTTAATTTAGCTAATCCTCTGGCTTTAGACGAAGGGCCAGCTCTAACCTTTCTTACCTAACTATTCTAAACCCCTATGATTTCCTGTTCCCTACAAACCACACCTCCCTCAATAAATCTATAAATTAAAGGTCTCACTCTGTCTCTTATCTCTGTAAAACCTGAGAAATGGTGGCCTGCACGGGGGAGGTGGGGGGCTGTCGAGGCTAGGACTGGAGTGGCACTTTCCTTTCCCTAGCCTCTAAAGTTCCCAGCAGCCTTCCTGGACCCCCTTCAAGCCAGTGAGCCTAACAGAGGGATCTCCACATCTTCAGCTAAAGACCCTCTGACAACACATTGGTGAGTGTTAAATCCAAAGCTCCCTACTTCAAGGTCATCTGCTCATTTTCTCTTGGCCTTTCTGAAAATGTCCACGTACCAGAAAGCTTTGCTCAGTCAGATTGTCTTCCCAGCCCCGGGGGCTTAGGTGGTAATTACCCAGTGTAAGGACGCTCTCCTGTTTTACTACCTCATATAACAGAGCTCACATTTTCACTCAGCATTTTAAAATGGGTTGTAAGAATGCTCAGTGTGTTAGTCCAGGTAGGCTAGAGAAATTCATAGAAAGTCGTGTGTATAAGAGGTTTATATAAAGAGAAATTGTACATTAACAAAGCATTCCCACCCAGTCCAGTTCAAGCCCATAAGTCTGATATTAGCCCATATGTCCGATACCAATCCATGAAGTCCCCTTCAGACGTAAGAAACACATGCAATGATGCTGAATGCAGGATAATCACAGGCCAGTGGGTAGAAAGTCTGGATTCAGTGGTGGTGTAAGCATCTCAGCATTGGCAGGGGTCTCCATGTGGCTTCTCTAGTTCCCAGGGCATGGGGTCTATCAGCATAGTATCATGTGTCTGGTCAGTAGAGCGTCTCTAAGAGAGTGAGCCGAGAGAAAGAGAGAGAGAGAGAGAGAGAGAGAGAGAGAGAGAGAGAGAGAGAGAGAGAGAGAGAGACTGTCTCCTGCCTCCAAGAAGGAAATTCCGGAATTCCAAAATTGTCAGGAGAAGGCCATACCCACACAGGGGCCATTGGTTATATTTTGATTGGCAGGCTGGACTCCACCCCTTCAGTCTTAATCATCAAATTGTCAAATGTTTATATAACTACCACACTAAGCAATGGCATAAAATACTTCTAGTTTGTGTACTGGCAAACTTCAATTCACTCGGTCTTAAATCAGTTATTCATAGGGGAAAATTGATTTTCTTATGTAATAATGCATGACTGCAGTACAAATTGGACAACAATTCAAGATGGTCACCAGGTGGTATACTTGATTTTAAATTTTTTCAAGATCTCAATAATTTCTTTTTAATCTACAAAATATATTCTGATATTCCGTATATCCAAGTTTTCTCCTTTGTGCTCAACCTCATTTATTTCAGAATTGTTCCACTATGCAAGTCCTACTGGTTCAGGAGAATGTTCCTCTCTCAGACTAAGAATCAGTCTGTGATCCTTCTGTTCATGATATGCCGCCAATTTCAGTGCCTATTGTCTCTGACCAAACTGCAGCTGTGCCTTCTTTCTCCCCTCCCCTTTACAACCTCCTTCAGGTTTCTCCAACCCACAGGATGCTGCTACATTCTCCCAGTTGCCAGACTGTAACCCTATATCTCTTGCTATAGTGTCTCATTCTTCTTCAGCCTTCCTCCTCACCACCTCCTCCCACTCCTGCCTTGTTTCAACACCCTCCCACCACCTCTGAGCCCACACTCTGTAATCCAGTATCCCCTACCCTGTTACCTCATACACTTTCTACCCAAACTCCTCCCTTGTCCATACCATGATTGTCCAGTCCTCCCACCTCTCTGTCACCAGTTCCCCTCCCACCCTTGCCATGTTATAAGACATCTGACACCTGTCCCCTACTGCCAGCACCATCTCCACCTCTCATTCTTTTATGTCCAGCCCTCTCCAGCACAAAGACAGCTCCTTCAAATCCAAAGCATCCATGCTCAATCCTATCCCCCCTCAGTACCCTCTGTGATGTTGCAGGAGCAGAGAGGCTAGTAAAAATTCAGATCCCTTTTTTGTTAAATTATTTTTCAGGCTTAGGAAAACATCTTAGATGCTATACATTGGACCCAGACACTTACATTAAAGAATTTAAATATCGGCTTTGCAGATGCTGCTGCTTGAATATTTAGGGTTTCTGGTCCAGCCACGGTCACCCCTACTGTGTTTTTCGACATAGCTGTCAATGGTGAGCCCCTCGGCTGCATCTCTTTCAAGCTGTTTGCAGACAAGTTTCAAAGACAGCAGAAAACTTCCGCACTCTGAGTACTGAGGGGAAAGGCTTTGGTTATAAAGGCTCCTTCATTCACAGGCCCATTCCAGAGTTCATTTGCCAGGGTGGTGATTTCACATGCCATAATGGCACTGGTGCAAGTCCATCTATAGAGAGAAATTTGAAGATGAGAACTTCATCCTGAAGCACACAAGTCTTGGCACCCTGTCTATGCAAATACTGGGCCCACTACGAACGGTTCCCAGTCAGTTATCTGTCCCGCAAAGACTGAGTGGTTGGATGGTCTGGTGAAAGAAGGCATGAATATTGTGGAAGCCATGGAGCGTTTTGGTTCCACGAATGGCAAAACCAGCAAGAAGATCACCATTGCTGACTGTGGACAACTCTAATTAAATTTGATCTGAATTTTCATGTTTTATCTTAAGCACCAGACCATTCCTTTTGTAGCTTGAGAAATCACCCTTCTGTTCCCAATGTGCTTGCAGTATCGTTTAATCTTGTGCTCTCCCTCCAGTTACTCAGGTTTCCTACTTTCCTTATTTCTCCTGTGTCCAGCTGGAAAGCAGAGTTAAGTTTATGATTATGAAATAAAAGATAAACAATAAAATAATTTAAATATGTCACTCAGTCATATGATCTTACCTGCCATGACATCCATATGATTTTAACAACTACCTTGACCCCTGAAGATCGGGAGAGAATCTGGATAGCTGCACAAAGAGAGCTGATGAAGGGTATGCCCAGACTGGGTTAAGCCCGTGGACTTCAAGGCAGTTCCCAAGCACAACCCTAATTAGAATTATCAGATGATCATGAGCACCCAATTCTTCAAAATGATATGATTTTCATCTCATTGAGGGCTTGCCAAAAGCCTCAAATAAAGCAGCCAATTATGACAAAATTAGGGAAATCATTTAGGAACCAAATGAAAATTCTGCCAAATTTCTGTCACATCATCTTCCAGAAGGTTTAAATACATGAAAGTAGACCCTACTACACCAAAAGGGATCATTGTACGTCACTCAAATTTCATCTCACAATCAGCTCCAGACATTAAAAGAAACCTTAAAAAGTTAGACTGTGGACCCCAGACTTCACAGCAAGATCACAGTGCAGCATTCAAAGTTTTCAACAGTAGCGAGGATCAGGAAAAGTTATATAAGCTATCAAGACTTAAGGTTAAATTTCAAATGTTAGCAAGTGCCCTCCAGGACCGAGTGGGTGTATCTAAACTAGTTATTGGGCCGCCCACGAGTGAACCATGAGCACCCTGCTTCAGATGCTCTCACTCGGGGCCATGGGCAAATGTATGTCCTAATTTGTTACCTCCAAGAAAGTAATGTCCATAGTATGAACAGAAAGGTTGCTGGGGAAATGACTGCCCCACTCAACACAAAGTGTGTGGTACAGTTTATTCCACTACACCTCCGGAGCAACCTGCTCAAGATGCCTCAGTAGAAGAGCTGCTTGGCTTGGCCTTGGAGGATTGATGGTACCCAGGGTATAAGGCCCCACTGAAGATCACCCACCTCAAGTCCAGGTAACTACCATTGCCTGAAGTAAGCCCATTTCTTTCCTTTTAGAACTTGCATCTGAAATACGACTTTCTCGTTGTTTCTTTCCTCCTGCAAAGGTCGAGAAGCTGTGCCTGCCCTTTCCTTTTTCCCTTGTTGAAAAATATTTTCAGCTACAAATGTCTATGTTCCTCTTGAAATGGAAGACTTCATACACAAACAAGCTGAAGAGTAACTTCTGGACATAATTTCAGATTTGTTCTTATCTGTGTCAGATATAGATTTTTATGAATGTACACCTAGCCTTTCAGTGATTTTATTCTGTTGAGTTTCAGGAGAGGTAAGTTTGGTTGCATTTTGTCAGTGATTACTCTCCTGCTACCCTAGCCACCATCAAGCGATTAGAAGGAAATCAATTTTGTTTGTTACTTACCTCTTTTTTTTTACATTTTATTAGGGGCTCATACAACTCTTATCACAGTACATACATATACAAACATCAATTGTATAAAGCACATCCGTACATTCTTTGCCCTAATCATTTTCAAAGCATTTACTCTCCACTTAAGCCCTTTGCAACGGGTTCTCTTTTTTTCCCCTCCCTCCCTGCTCCCCCCTCCCTCATGAGCCCTTGATAATTTATAGATTGTTATTTTGTCATATCTTGTCCTATCTGGAGTATCCCTACCCCCCCTTCTCTGCCATCCAGCTCCCAGGGAGGAGGTCACATGTGGATCATTATAATCAGTTCCCCCTTTCCAACCCACTCACCCTCTACTCTCCTAGTATCACCTCTCACACCCCTGCTCCTGAAGGTATCATCCACCCTGGATTCCCTGTGCCTCCAGCTCCCATATGCACCAGTGTACAACCTCTGCCCAATCCAGTCCTGCAAGGTAGAATTCGGATCATGGTAGTTGGGGGAGGAAGCATGCTGGATCTGGGGAAAGCTGTGCTCTTCATCAGTACTACATCACACCCTGACTGACCCATCTCCTCTCCTAAACCCCTCTGTGAGGGGATCTCCAGTGGCCGGTAAATGGGCCTTGGGTCTCCACTCTGCACTTCCCCCTTCATTCACTATGGTATGTATATATATACACACACACATATATATACACATTTTTTTTGCATGATGCCTTATACCTGGTCCCTTTGGCATCTCGTGATCGCCCAGGCTGGTGTGCTTCTTCCATGTGGGCTTTGTTGCTTCTGAGCTAGATGACCGCTTGTTCACCTTCAAGCCTTTAAGACCCCAGACACTATCTCTTTCGATAGCCAGGCAACATCAGCTTTCTTCGCCACATTTGTTATCTACATCTTAAGATATGTTCTGCAATAAAACAAGTATTGTAGTAAGTCTGTGCTTCTGGGAGATCCTATTGACTTTGACACAAGAGGCTTTAAACTATTAAATATTTTAGAAAAATCTTTATGCAGTTCCAATGTCATCTAAGACATCTTCTCTAGCAAAGTTAAGACTTTGGTGTGTTTCTGTCCTAATGGGAACGCTCTCACTAAAAATATGATATTTATTGTTAATATTACAATTGTGTTGAAGAAAAGTTTACTGTAAGGCCATGTCTGTTACTGTGATTTCTTGTAATATTAATGTGAATGCTTTTTTCTCTTCTCTTTTATTTCAACCCAAATAGTAACTTTCATTATAAAACCAGAAATGAGAAATAACCTAAATGTCTAAAAAGAGATAAATTGTAGTATATGCGTGTTCCTTCTCTAAGATGTTAAGCATTAAAATCATTTCATACTGACTAGATATAAACTTATGGGTCTATTGCCACATAAATGAAATAAATTGAGTGAAATATGTTAAGCAAATGAGCATACATACTGTCTTAAATCAGCTATATATAAATCGCTTATTGTGTATGAAACAATATGAACAGGACTGTATTCTGTGTATCGCAATCACATAATAAGGAACCATTTCCAAGTAATAATCCCAATGAATCCTTCTGGGAGACTCATTTACGTTTAAGCTGGAACAGTGAGCATTTTGAAAATATTCAGCCATAGTTGCCACTGTATATTAGGAAGATATGCAAATACCGCCCCCCCCCTTCTGCTAATAAAATCCACACCATTCCCAACCATACAGCTCTGGGAAAAGATCCTCAGTACCAGAGTCCCCAGGTAAGCCTATTCAGTAGTTTGTATGAACACAGACTTGTCTCACTCAGGTATTTTAACAAGTCATTTTATTGAGAGCTAGTGTGTGGAGCAGGAGACTGGAAATATGTCATGGTTTTCATGACCAGCATATTCTGTGTTTGCAAGTGTCAACACTAATGTGCAACCGGCTGGGTCTGAAGGAGACTTGAGGGAGCTTAAGATGTCTTTGAGATTCTTTTGTGCAATCTCTGGATTCACTTTCAGTAGCACTGCTGTAACCTGTATCAGTCATGCTCCAGGCCTACAGTGGGTTTCACATATTAGTACTGTTGCTATCGCATATTATGTAGATTCCGTGAAGGCTGGTGTACCATCTCTAGAAACATTGCCAAGAACACACTGTATCAGCGAATGGACAGTCTAAAAGTCAATCACAATTCCATGTATTACGGTGGGTAAGACACACGGAGGGAAGTCAGTGTGAGTACAGATACGAACCGCCCATGCAGGGAGGGAGCTGTGTATTGTAGGGTGCTGTAAGGGCCTGAAAAGAAGGAAGCATTCTGACTCTGGAGCATTTGGAGAGGGAGTTTCAAGTCAGGTTTCTTACTTTGATCCAGAGTTCTTCATCTCATAGTTTCCCACTTGGAATCTATATTGTTTATGATTCAGTGCCTACCCTTAATATTTGTGGATTCAAAGTTGTAAGAAGAGAAAACATTCTGTTGGAGAGGAAAACAAACAAATGAGCTTGTTCTACAGGGAGTGTATATTACTCTGTCAGGGGTGATCAGCATATGTCTTGAGGTCAGTATGTTAGTCTGGGTGGATTGTAGAAATCAATTCATAGGCACTTCTATGTGTATAGAAAGAGCTTTATAGAAGCAACTATTGTAAATTGAGAAAGCATACCAGCCCAGGACAGATCAAACTTATAAGTCCAATAGTAGTCCATATGTCTGACACCAATCTGTAAATTCCTCTCGATTCATGCAACATATGCAACAACACTGAGTACAGGCAGATCACAGGCTAGTTAGTGGGTGGAAGGTCTTGTGGATCCAGTGGCCTTGAAAGCATCTTAGTGCTAACATGGGTTTCCACGGGACTCCTCCAGCTCCAAGGCTCTGGCTGCTATTTGCGTAGCTCCATGTGACTTGTGAACAGGAATGCCTCGCATGGAGAGAATGTATGTGGCCTCTAGTGAGATGTTTATCTTATTTGCACCTCCAAATTAGGTCATTTAGCTGCAAACTGATTGACAGGCTAGAGTTCATTCCTTTGCAAGTTGACAGGAAATCACTTAAATGCCACAGTCGAATAGCTTTCAGGCAGACTCAGTGAAGTTCCTGGGTAGTGCTAACTGTTAAGGACTCAACTAATGGCTGTAAAGTTGGTGGTTTGAAAATTGGTGTCATTTATTCAAGTATAATATATTGAAAAAAGTTGCTTTTCACCCAAACTAAAAGTCTGCTAAAACGGATCATTTCCAACTCCTAGTAATCCTATAGGACAGATGAGAACTTCTCATATAAGAATACCAAGCCTGTAGTTCCTTATGAGGTTATTCTACCAAAAATTTCTCCCACAGAGCAGTTGCTGGGTCTGAATGATTGACTTTTCATTTAACTACTGGGCAAGTCACCACTGTACAACCATGGTAGGTAGTTCTTACCTATCCATTCAAGTGAAAATTTTAAAATATTATATTCTGTCAAATAATCATTATAGTTTAAAATTATAAATTTCTGAAAGTCTTGCTGTTTTTCTTCCTTACTCTTCCCCTAGATCAAGGATCAGCAAATTTCTTTTTTGAAAAAGGCCTGAAAATCATACTTTATGATTCCACTGGTCATATACTCTTGGAGACTATTACTGAACCCAACTGATGGAGTGTGGAAATAGCAGCAAGCAGTAGAGAAGGACATAGCCGTGTGCTGATAGAATTTTATTCACAAAGAGAGACTCTTGGCCATGAGCCTGTTAACCAAAGCCCTATCTGAAGGTCTGCACATCTGTACATTCTTTGCCCTAATCACTCTCAAAGCATTTGCTCTTCACTTAAGCCCTCTGCATCAGGTCCTCTTTTTTTGTCCCCTCCCTCCCCGCTCCCCCCTTCCTCATGAGCCCTTGATAATCCACAGATTGTTATTTTGTCATCTCTTGCCCTTTCCGGAGTCTCCCTTCCCCCCTTCTCTGCCGTCCATCTCCCAGGGAGGAGGTCACATATGGATCCTTGTAATCAGTTCCCCCATTCCAACCCACTCACCCTCCACTCTCCCAGTATCACCCCTCACACCCCTGGTCCTGAAGGTATCGTCCACCCTGGATTCCTTGTGCCTCCAGCTCCCATATGCACCAGTGTACAGCCTCTGCCCTATCCAGTCCTGCAAGGTAGAATTTGGATCCTGGTAGTTGGGGAGAGGAAGCATCCAGGATATGGGGGAAAACTGTGTTCTTCATCGGTACTACATCGCACCCTGACTGACCCATCTCCTCTCCTAAAGCCCTCTATGAGGGGATCTCCAGTGGTCGACATTTGGGCCTCTGGTCTCCACTCTGCACTTCCCCCTTCATTCTCTATGGTATATATATATACCCATATACACACACATATATATATATATATATATATATATATATACCCATATACACACAGATATATATATATATTCTTTTATTTTTGCATGATGCCTTATACATGGTCCCTTTGGCACCTCGTGATCGCACCAGCTGGTGTGCTTCTTCCAGGTGGGCTTTATTGCTTCTGAGCTAGATGGCCGCTTGTTCACCTCATCTATTTGCTCTTATGAAGGAGTTGGTCTCAAGCAAAATAGAATACCTTCCATAATGTGGGAAGGGGTATACCTTTCAGCCAAAGGCCTTCAGCGCAGAAAGGGAGTTTCCCTAGGGTGTGTTCTGACCATTCTTATTCTTGTCTTTTCCCATCACCTAACCTATCGATTTTAGGATGAACATCTACAGAGCTCTTTAGGCTGTTGCCTGACCTCTGAATTTGGAACTTGCCATTCCCCTATGTGAGCCAATTCCTAGAAATAAGCCTCACTCTCTGGGGCACTGGTGTCATAGTGGGTGGCCCATTGGGCATCCAACAGCCAGGACAGCAGTTTGAAAACACCAAGGGCTCCTTGAGGGAAAGATGAAGCTTCATAATCTCCTGAAGAGTTACAGTCTCCAACGCCCAAAAGGTCAGTTCTATACTGTTTTACACAGTCACTTTGAGTTCACCTTGATGGCAATGAGTAGCTGGTGCAGTGGTTAACCATAGGAGCCCTGGTGGATATATCAATATCTCCAGTTACAGCTATATAACTGGTTTGGTTTCTCTAGGGAACACTGACTATGACACTCTCCATAGGCAGGGCTGAGACCTCTGTTGATATTTCCCTCTTGTGCCCTTCCTTGATTCCCACCATAGGTGCTTATTCCCTGCGCATTCCTCAATAAATGTCAGGAATCCAGAGCTAATTCCATCACAGTGTCTCCTTCTTGCAGGGAGTCTGAATGGCTTCCGGGGAGTATGAACTGCAGTCTCCATCCAACTTCCTCCTTCTATTTCTATGATCTGGATCTTATTTGGGGCTCATTTGGTTGTAAACAGGCAAAGAGACCAATACTTGGAAGAGAGAATCCTAGGAGAATGGAAAGGTGGGGAGAACAAGAGGACAGCTGGCTCTGTCGACCGTTCCTGACCACCACTGGCATGTTCCTGTGTTCTTTGTGTCTGTCTCTCAGGGCACATGCTGTAATCTCGCAACATAGACCGCCTCCTCCACGTGGCAGGACATGTGCTTCTGAATTATGCTTCTTAGATGCCAGGCCACTTGCAAAAGCGGGACTTTCTTTTTCGTTTTTTGGTTGGAAATGCTCCAGAAAAAGCATCTAGTTGACCCATCTTATGTCAGTGTCTCCACTGGGCCAATGAAAACAGCCTTGTGACCGTATTGAAATTTGGTGTCTTCTCCAGGGAACTGATATTTCAGCCAGTGAGGTAGTTCACAGGGACAGATAAGAAAGGGGGTTGGGACAGATTAAAATAATAATAATGTCTATTTGCAAAGAATAGGGCCTTGTTATTTTTCGGATGCCCCCCATCTGAACACCCTACCACTGAATATAGGCAGGAGGTAGGGCCCACCTGTCACTCAAGCAGCTAAAAATGTACAGCACTTGCTGTAGCAGCTGCTAATGTGCCCATGTATTAGCATTTGGCACCCACCACTCCCATAAATACCAATGGTCTCACAGGAAGCACATGTAACTCCCCACACAGGGAACAGTCATTGAGCAGACAGGGGAGTTGACATCCTCCAGGACCTAATGCCACTTTAACCAATGACACATGAGGATAGGTCGAGCCACACTCCAGTTCCCTCAGCCGTTGGGTGGGACAACTACAAGAGGATTTATACTGTCTCTGGGAACCTACTCAATGACATTTCTTTATCGGCCCCCTCCTTTGCTCTATCAGTATTACCCTTCTCTACTGGTCCTTCCTGGAGGCACCTCCCAAGGAAACAATAGTCTAGCTGCCATTCCAATTCTAGTGGATTCCAATTCTTGGTGATCACATTCATGTGAGTCAATCAGAACTGTGCTTTCTGCAGATTCTTTCTCTCCCCTTTTTAAGAGTAGTTTTAAGGACACTGTGAAAGCTTCCCACCATCCAGTTCCAGAACATTTTCATCGACCCTGCAGCCATTAAGCAGTCATTCCCCATTGCCCCTCCCACCCCACCCTGGGAAACCACCAATCTACTCTATGGCTCTACGGGATTTACCTGTCCAGCATTTTTCCTCTAAATGGACTCACAATACATGGCATTTGGTGTTTGGCGTCTTTCACTTCATGTCTTGCATTCACCTGTGTTACAGAGTCTGTCCGAATCAAAGGCCTTAGTTTTCTTGTGACAGACTATATGTATACCCACTCTGTGTAGATCATATTTTCTCTATTCTTCTACTGATGGGTATTGTTGGCTTATTGTTTACCTTTTGCCCATAGTGATTAGTACAGCATCCATCTGGGTACTCGTCTTTCATTCTTTTAGATATGCACTTGGGAATGGACTCCCTGGATCAGCTGGCAAGGGTTCATGACCAAGTGGGTTATGTTGGGCTGCTAACCATAAGGTCAGCATTTTGGACCCTTTAGCTACTGCGAGATAGAAATGCTCTCATAATGATCCACAGTCCCCCCAGACCCACCAGCCGCAGTTCTACTCTGTCCTTTCGGGTTGCTGTGAGTCAGAATCGACTCGATGGCAGTGGTAGTGATGAAGCCAGCGACTTGAGAGTGGAACCAGGGACCGTGGAGAATTCTGGCAGTAGCCATGGTGTCCTCACTACCCAGATTCCAGCAGCCACCAGTGAACAAAGGAGGCACAAGCAAGGTTCTCGCTGACTTCATGCTGGCGACCCGGCTGCCCCTGCTTCCTCAAATGCCATTTCCTCAGCTTTACTGGCAACGGGGTGTACTCCCTATTATCATGTCACCAACTCTTTCAATGGTCCACCTAGCCAGGTGTGATTCCAGACACTCACTGTGCAGCCACCATCAGCGAAGTTGGCTGCCCACCTCATTTGTACACATGCAAAGAATGTGATCATTCTTGGCACTGGTGTCCTTAGTCATCCTGGTTGGTATATTTACATCCTTGGGGAGCTGGGTCAGTGAGCAAGCGCTTCTCAAGGTGCCCATATGATCTGTTTACTGAGAGTGCCAGCCCAAGGATCTGACTTGCCACCCACAGTGAACGCACCTCTGAGGCAAAGGGGAAGGCTTCTTTCTAACTGGGAGACCAGCAGGTCTTCTGCAGACATCACTCCCCTGCAGCACTCTGATCCAAGACCTTTCATATTCCAAAGAGCAGCATTAAGATTCCCATCTGCCACCCAGTCAGACTCACATGTGCGAATTCTCTTTTCAGAGCAAGACAGCCAATGCAGTGAGCTGGGTAAAGGGGCAGTCTCACTCTGAGGAGACTCAGCCTGGAGTGTAGGGACAGGGAGTGAAATGTGCAGCTTCCAGCTGCCACCCAAGCCTCCTTAGTGCAGTGGCATGAGAGCAAAGAGATAGTCCTTTGTGACTCTTTGACCTCCTTCCTGGCCTTGGTGGAATTAACACTGCTCAGTGCCAGTCTCTTCTGAATATATGGAAAAGATAGCTCAGAAAAGAATAGAGTTAAATAAGAGCAGGACAGAGTAAGGTGGCTTCATGGTGTTGCATTTGTGTGTCTCAGAGCCCATCCTGGCTCACAGTGACCCTCTGTGACAGAGAAGAACTGTTCTACAGATTTTTCTAGGCAGAATTTTAAGGAAATGTACCTAGCAGCACAGTGGTTGCATGTGCGGCTGTAACAGAGAGACTGGCAGTTTGAACTCGCTGATCCCCATTGAGAGAGTGAAGACGTGACTGCCTGCTCCCATGAAGACTCCTAGCCTGTTGTTGTCTGTCCATTTGTGGTGCTGTGGTGAGTTGTGTGTTACTGTGATGCTGGAAACCACGTGACTGGTATTTCAAATGCCAGCAGGGTTACCCCAAGTGAAGAGGTGTCAGGGAAACTTCCAGGCTAAGAACAGAATACAAAGAAGGGTCCCACTGCCCACTTCAGAGGAAGTAGCCGCTGAAAACCCTAACACTATAGCACAGTGTGCCTTTCCTTCCCGTCACAGGGAGTCAGAATCGCCTCAATGGCACATAACAACCAACAACACCTTTGAGGAGGGAAATCTCCTTCAGTAGGGCTGGGTGAGTTTAAACTGCGTGGCTTCTTGGTTAGCACTTGAGCTCTGAATCATCTCACCACCAGGCTACCATCTTCATGATGCAGGCAAATAAAACCATCTTGGTCCTGCTCGGTATTGCCAGCGTCATCATGCTCTTTCTCCCATAAGCACATGTCTGGTGGTTGGACCACAGCAAACCGGTTGACACTATTTCCTCATCACCCCGTGTGTGTCAGAGTAGAAGTGAACCATGAAGTTTTCTTTGATTAAAAACATTTTTATTGTGATTTGGGTGAAGGTTAAAGAGCAGCTCAGCTGTCCATTGAGCAATGCATACACATTTTGTTTCATGTCATTGACAGCAATTCCCACAATGTACCATCACTTCCCCCACATCTTCTTGTTTCTTGTCTCCAAGCTGCCTTCATTCTCAACTTTTTTGAACTTCGTTCTTCGGGGAATGCTGTCTTTTGATCTCATGTGATCTATTATTCTACGGTATTTGTATGTCTCTAATGTCATTGTTCCCATTATAGACCTGTCTATTGTTTGGTTGAACATCGAGCCATGATGAGTTCAGTTCCAGACCTGCAGGGTAACTAAGCACCATAGTCTTGCAATTTCACCAGCCTTTATCCAAACAGTAAGCTTGGTGTTTTATCATGATTTTGAGTTTTGCCCCACATTTCCCTTCTACTCTAATCAAGCCCTTCTAATGTGATCTCTTTCATAGCAGTCGATAGTGGGAGCTAGGCACCATCTAGTTCTTCTGGTCTCCAGTGGTGGAGGGTGATCGTTGCTTGAGTCACTAGTCATTAATTCATTGTGCTCAATCAGTTCTCCTCTTCTGCTGTCCTCTGGATGGGGAGAGACCAACTGTTGCCCCTTTCCTGATTGCTCAGGAACTTTGAAAATCCCAGAGACGATGGTCCTGATCCCCCAGGCTCAACAACTCATTCCCTCACAGTTTTTGCATCTGTCTCAGAGATTTTTTCCACCCCCACCCAGTTTTATGACATTGGGCCCTGTATGCTC
>NW_027459051.1:480000-497500 GCF_050624435.1 Tenrec ecaudatus | reverse complement strand
TAACCATAACCCTAACCCTAACCCTAAGGCGAACGTTAACCATAACCCTAACCCGAACCCTAACGCTAACACTAAACCTAACCCTAACCCTAAATCTAACCCTAACCCTAACCGTAACCCTAACCCTAACCCTAACCCTAAACCTAACCCTAACGCTAAAGCTAACCCTAATCCTAACTCTAACCCTAAACCTAACCCTAACCCTAACCCTAACTCTAACCCTAAACCTAGCCTTAACCCTAACGCTAACCCTAACCCTAACCCTAACCCTAACCCTAACGCTAATCCTAACCCTAACCCTAACGCTAACCATAACCCTAACACTAACCCTAAGGCTAACGTTAACCATAACCCTAACCCTAACGCTAACGCTAACCCTAACCTTAACCCTAACCCTAACGCTAATGCTAAACCTAACCCTAACCCTAAACCTAACCCTAACCCTAACCCTAACCCTAACCTTAACCCTAACCCTAACGCTAACACTAACCCTAACCCTAAACCTAACCCTTACTCTAACCCTAACACTAACCCTAACCCTAACCCTAACCCTAACCCTAACCCTAACGCTAACGCTAACCCTAAACCTAACCCTAACGCTAACCATAACCTTAACCTTAACCCTAAGGCTGACGTTAACCCTAACCCTAACCCTAACGCTAACGCTAAACCTAACCCTAACCCTAAACCTAACCCTAACCCTAACGTAACCCTAACCCTAACGCTAATGCTAACCCTAACCCTAACTCTAACCCTAAACCTGACCCTAACCCTAACCCTAACCCTAACCCTAACCCTAACCCTAAACCTAACCCTAAACCTAACGCTAACCCTAACCCTAAACCTAACCCTAGCCCTAACCCTAACGCTAACCCTAAACCTAACCCTAACCCTAACCCTAACGATAACGCTAATCCTAACCCTAAACCTAACGCTAACCATAACCCTAACCCTAACACTAACCCTAACGCTAACGCTAATACTAACCCTAAACCTAAAGCTAACCATAACCCTAACCCTAACACTAACCCTAAGGCTAACGTTAAACATAACCTTAACCCTAATGCTAACGCTAACCCTAACCCTAACCCTAACGCTAACGCTAACCCTAACCCTAACGCTAACCCTAACCTAACCCTACTCCTAACGCTAACCCTAATCCTAACCCTAAACCTAACCCTAACCGTAACCCTAACCCTGACACTAACCCTAACCCTAACCCTAACCCTAACGCTAACGCTAAACCTAACCCTACCCTAACCCTAACCCTAACGCTAAGGCTAACCCTAACCCTAACCCTAACACTAACCCTAACCCTAACGCTAAACCTAACCCTAACCCTAGCCCTAACCCTAACCCTAACGCTAACCCTAACCCTAACCCTTATCCTAACCCTAACCCTTACCCCAACGCAAACCCTAACCCTAAACCTAACCCTAACCCTAACCCTAACCCTACCGCTAACCTAACCCTAATCCCTAACCCTAACCCTAACGCTAACGCTAACCGTAACCCTAAACCTAAACCTAACCCTAACCCTAACCCTAACCCTAACGCTAACGCTAATCCTAACCCTAACGCTAACCCTAACCCTAACCCTACCCCTAACCCTAACGCTAACGCTAACCCTAACGCTAACGCTAACCCTAACCCTAACGCTAACCCTAACCCTAACCCTAACCCAAAAACTAACCCAAACCTAACCCTAACCCTAACCCTAACCCTTACCCTACCCCTACCCCTAACCCTAACCCTAACCCTAACCCTAAAGTTAACGCTAACACTAACCCTAACCCTAACCCTAACCCTAACCCATACCGTGAACCTAACCCTAACCCTAAACCTAACGCTAACCCTAACCCTAACCCTAACCCTAACGCTAACCCTAACCCTAACCCTAACGCTAACGCTAACACTAACCCTAACGCTAACCCTAAACCTAAACCTAACCCTAACCCTAACGCTAACCCTAACCCTAACCCTAACCCTAACCCTAACCCTAACCCTAACGCTAACGCTAACCCTAACCCTAACGCTAACCCTAACCCTAAACCTAACCCTAACCCTAACGCTAACGCTAACGCTAACCCTAACGCTAACCCTAATCCTAACCCTAACCCTAACCCTAACCCTAACGCTAACGCTAACCCTAACACTAACGCTAACCCTAACCCTAAACCTAACCCTAACCCTAACGCTAACGCTAACGCTAACCCTAACTCTAACCCTAACCCTAACCCTAACCCTAACCCTAACGCTAACGCTAACCCTAACCCTAACCCTAACCCTAACCCTAACACTAACGCTAACGCTAAACCTAACGCTAACCCTAACGATAACCAAAACCCTAACCCTAACCCAAACCCTAAGGCTAACGTTAACCCTAACCCTAACGCTAACACTAACCTTAACCCTAACCCTAACCCTAACACTAAACCTAACCCTAACCCTAACCCTAACCCTATCCTTAACCCTAACCCTAACGCTAACACTAACCCTAAACCTAATCCTAAACCTAACCCTTACGCTAAACCTAAACTTAACCCTAACGCTAACGCTAACCCTAACCCTAACGCTAAGCCTAACCCTAACCCTAACCCTAACACTAACCCTAAGCCTAACCATAACCCTAGCGCTAACCCTAACCCTAACCCTATCCCTAACCCTAAAGATAACGCTAACCCTAACCCTAACCCTAACGCTAACCATAACCCTAACCCTAACCCTAACCCTAAGGCTAACGTTAACCCTAACCCTAACCCTAACGCTAACGCTAAACCTAACCCTAACACTAAACCTAACCCTAACCCTAACCCTAACCCTAAACCTAACCCTAACCCTAACGCTAACGCTAACGCTAACCCTAACCCTCACTCTAACCCTAACCCTAACTCTAACCCTAAACCTAACCCTAACCCTAACCCTAACTCTAACCCTAAACCTAACCCTAACCCTAACGCTAACCCTAACCCTAACCCTAACCCTAACCCTAACGCTAACGCTAACCCTAACCCTAACCCTAAACGTAACGCTAACGCTAAACCTAACCCTAACCCTAACCCTAACCCTGACGCTAAACCTAACCCTAACCCTAAACCTAACCCTAACGCTAACCCTAACCCTAACCCTTACCCTAAACCTAAACCTAACCCTAACCCTAACGCAAACTTAACCCTAACCCTAACGCTAACGCTAACCCTAACCCTAACCCTAACGCTAACCCTAACCCTAACCATAACCCTAAGACTAACGTTAACCCTAACCCTAACCCTAACGCTGACGCTAAACCTAACCCTAACCCTACCCCTAACACTAACCCTAACCCTAACGCTAACCCTAACCCTAACCCTAACCCTAACCCTAACCCTAACGCTAACGCTAACCCTAACCCTAAACCTAACCCTAACCCTAACGCAAACCCTAACCCTAACCCTAACGCTAACGCTAACCCTAAGCCTAACCCTAACCCTAACCCTAAACCTAACCCTAACGCTAGCGCTTACCCTAACCCTAACCTAACCCTAACCCTAAACCTAACCCTAACCTTAACCCTAACCCTAACGCTAACCCTAACCCTAACCCTAACCCTAACCCTAACCCTAACGCTAACGCTAACCCTAACTCTAACCCTAACCCTAACACTAACCCTAACCCTAACCCTAACCCTAACCCTAACCCTAACCCTAACACTAACGCTAACCCTAACCCTAACCCTAACGCTAACCAAAACCCTAACCCTAACCCTAAGGCTAACGTTAACCCTAACCCTAACCCTAACGCTAACACTAACCCTAACCCTAACCCTAACCCTAAACCTAACACTAACCCTAACGCTAACCCTAAACCTAACCCTTACACTAAACCTAACGCTAACCCTAACCTTAACCCTAACGCTAACGCTAAACCTAACCCTAACGCTAACCCTAACCCTAACCCTAAACCTAACCCTAACCCTAACCCTAACGCTAACCCTAACCCTAACCCTAACCCTAACTCTAACCCTAACCCTAACCCTAACGCTAACGCTAACCCTAACCCTAACCCAAACGCTAACCATAACCCTAACTCTAACCCTAAGGCTAACGTTAACCGTAACCCTAACCCTAACGCTAACATTAAACCTAACCCTAACCCTAACCCTAAACCTTACCCTAACCCTAACACTAACCCTAAACCTAACCCTAACCGTAACCCTAAACCTAACCCTAAACCTAACCTTAACCCTAACGCTAACGCTAACCCTAACCCTAACTCTAACCCTAACCCTAACTCTAACCCTAAACCTAAGCCTAACCCTAATGCTAACCCTAACCCTAAACCTAACCCTAACCCTAACGCTAACCCTAACCCTAACCCTAACCCTAACCCTAGCCCTAACCCTAACGCTAATCCTAAACCTAACCCTAACCCTAACCCTAACCCTAACGCTAACGCTAATCCTAAACCTAACCCTAACGCTAACCATAACCCTAACCCTTACACTAACCCTAAGTCTAACCTTAACCATAACCCTAACCCTAACTCTAACGCTAACCCTAACCTTAACCTTAACCCTAACGCTAACGCTAAACCTAACCCTAACCCTAAACCTAACCCTAACCAGAACCCTAACCCTAACTCTAACCCTAAACCTAACCCTAACCCTAACGCTAACCCTAACCCTAACCCTAACCCTAACCCTAACGCTAACGCTAACCCTAACCCTAACCCTAACGCTAACGCTAACCCTAACCCTAACCCTAACCCTGACGCTAACCCTAACCCTAACCCTAAACCTAATCCTAACGCTAACCCTAAACCTAACCCTTACCCTAAACCTAAACCTAACCCTAACCCTAAAGCAAACTTAACCCTAACCCTAACGCTAACGCTAACGCTAACCCTAACCCTAACCCTAACGCTAACCCTAACCCTAACCATAACCCTAAGACTAACGTTAACCCTAACCCTAACCCTAACGCTGACGCTAAACCTAACCCTAACCCTAACCCTAACGCTAACGCTAACCCTAAGCCTAACCCTAACCCTAAACCTAAACCTAACCCTAACGCTAGCGCTTACCCTAACCCTAACCTAACCCTAACCCTAACCCTAAACTTAACCCTAACCCTAACGCTAACCCTAACCCTAACCCTAACCCTAACCCTAACGCTAACGCTAACCCTAACTCTAACCCTAACCCTAACCCTAACGTTAACCCTAACCCTAAACCTAACCCTAACCCTAACCCTAACACTAACGCTAATCCTAACCCTAACCCTAACGCTAACCAAAACCCTAACCCTAACCCTAAGGCTAACGTTAACCCTAACCCTAACCCTAACGCTAACACTAACCCTAACCCTAACCCTAACCCTAAACCTAACACTAAACCTAACCCTAAACCTAACGCTTACGCTAAACCTAACGCTAACCCTAACCTTAACCCTAACGCTAACGCTAACCCTAACCCTAACGCTAACCCTAACCCTAACCCTAAACCTAACCCTAACCCTAACCCTAACTATAACGCTAACCCTAACCCTAACCCTAACCCTAACTCTAACCCTAACCCTAACGCTAACGCTAACCCTAACCCTAACCCAAACGCTAACCATAACCCTAACTCTAACCCTAAGGCTAACGTTAACCGTAACCCTAACCCTAACGCTAACACTAAACCTAACCCTAACCCTAAACCTAACCCTAACCCTAGCCCTAACCCTAAACCTAACCCTAACCGTAACCCTAACCCTAACCCTAAACCTAACCCTAACCCTAACGCTAACGCTAACCCTAACCCTAACTCTAACCCTAACCCTAACTCTAACCCTAAACCTAACCCTAACCCTAACCCTAACCCTAACGCCAACCCTAACCCTAACCCTAACCCTAGCCCTAACCCTAACGCTAACCCTAAACCTAACCCTAACCCTAACCCTAACGCTAACGCTAATCCTAAACCTAACCCTAACACTAACCATAACCCTAACCCTTACACTAACCCTAAGGCTAACGTTAACCATAACTCTAACCCTAACGCTAACGCTAACCCTAAACTTAACCCTAACCCTAACCCTAACCCTAACCCTAACCTTAACCCTGAACCTAACCCTAACCCTAACCCTAACCCTAACCTTAACCCTAACTCTAACGCTAACACTAACCCTAACCCTAACCCTAAAACAAACCCTTACGCTAACCCTAACACTAACCCTTACCTTAACCCTAACGCTAACGCTAACCCTAACCCTAACGCTAACCCTAAACCTAACCCTAACCCTAACCCTAACCCTAACCCTAACCCTAACGCTAACCCTAACCCTAAACCTAACCCTAACCCTAACGCTAATGCTAACCCTAAACCTAATCCTAACGCTAACCATAACCCTAACCTTAACCCTAAGGCTAACGTTAACCCTAACCCTAACGCTAACGCTAAACCTAACCCTAACCCTAACCCTAACGCTAATGCTAACCCTCACCCTAACTCTAACCCTAACTCTAACTCTAACCCTAAACCTAACCCTAACCCTAACCCTAACCCTAAACCTAACCCTAACCCTAACCCTAACGCTAACCCTAACCCTAACCCTAACCCTAGCCCTAACCCTAACGCTAACCCTAAACCTAACCCTAACCCTAACCCTAACGCTAACGCTAATCCTAACCCTAAACCTAACGCTAACCATAACCCTAACCCTAACACTAACCCTAAGGCTAACGTTAAACATAACCCTAACCCTAACGCTAACGCTAACCCTAACCCTAACCCTAACCCTAACCCTAACCCTAACCCTAACGCTAACGCTAACCCTAACCCTAACCCTAACCCTAACGCTAACCCTAACCTAACCCTACTCCTAACGCTAACCCTAATCCTAACCCTAAACCTAACCCTAACCGTTACCCTAACCCTGACGCTAACCCTAAACCTAACCCTAACCCTAACCCTAACCCTAACGCTAACGCTAAACCTAACCCTACCCTAACCCTAACCCTAACCCTAACCCTAACCCTAACCCTAACCCTAACACTAACCCTAACCCTAACACTAACCCTAACCCTAACCCTAGCCCTAACCCTAACCCTAACGCTAACCCTAACCCTAACCCTAACCCTAAACTTAACCCTAACCCTAACCCCAACGCTAACCCTAACCCTAACGCTAACCCTAATCCTAAACCTAACCCTAAACCTAACCCTACCGCTAACCTAACCCTAATCCCTAACCCTAACCCTAACGCTAACGCTAACCCTAACCCTAACCCTAAACCTAAACCTAAACCTAACCCTAACCCTAACCCTAACGCTAACGCTAATCCTAACCCTAACGCTAACCCTAACCCTAACCCTAACCCTAACCCTAACGCTAACGCTAACCCTAACCCTAACGCTAACGCTAACGCTAACCCTAACCCTAACGCTAACACTAACCCTAACCCTAACCCTAAAACTAACATAAACCTAACCCTAACCCTAACCCTTACGCTACCCCTACCCCTAACCCTAACCCTAAACCTAACCCTAACCCTAACGCTAACGCTAACCCTAACCCTAACCCTAACCCATACCGTAAACCTAACCCTAACCCTAAACCTAACGCTAACACTAACCCTAACCCTAACCCTAACCCTAACCCTAACGCTAACCATAACCCTAACCATAACCCTAACGCGAACGCTAACCCTAACCCTAACGCTAACCCTAACCCTAACCCTAACCATAACGCTAACCAAAACCCTAACCCTAACCCTAAGGCTAACGTTAACCCTAACCCTAACCCTAACGCTAACACTAACCCTAACCCTAACCCTAACCATAAACCTAACGCTAACCCTAACGATAACCAAAACCCTAACCCTAACCCAAACCCTAAGGCTAACGTTAACCCTAACCCTAACGCTAACACTAACCTTAACCCTAACCCTAACCCTAACACTAAACCTAACCCTAACCCTAACCCTAACCCTATCCTTAACCCTAACCCTAACGCTAACACTAATCCTAACCCTAACCCTAAACCTAACCCTTACGCTAACCCTAACCTTAACCCTAACGCTAACGCTAACCCTAACCCTAACGCTAGGCCTAACCCTAACCCTAACCCCAACACTAACCCTAACCCTAACCATAACCCTAACGCTAACCCTAACCCTAACCCTAAAGCTAACGCTAACCCTAACCCTAACCCTAACGCTAACCATAACCCTAACCCTAACCCTAACCCTAAGGCTAACGTTAACCCTAACCCTAACCCTAACGCTAACGCTAAAACTAACCCTAACACTAAACCTAACCCTAACCCTAACCCTAACCCTAACCCTAACCCTAACCCTAACGCTAACGCTAACGCTAACCCTAACCCTCACTCTAACCCTAACCCTAAACCTAACCCTAACCCTAACCCTAACCCTAACCCTAAATCTAACCCTAAACCTAACCCTAACCCTAACGCTAACCCTAAACCTAACCCTAACCCTAACCCTAACGCTAACGCTAACCCTAACCCCAACCCTAACCCTAACGCTAACGCTAAACCTAACCCTAACCCTAACCCTAACCCTGACGCTAAACCTAACCATAACCCTAAACCTAACCCTAACGCTAACCCTAACCCTAACCCTTACCCTAAACCTAAAACTAACCCTAACCCTAACGCAAACTTAACCCTAACCCTAACGCTAACGCTAACACTAACCCTAACCCTAACCCTAACGCTAACCCTAACCATAACCCTAAGACAACGTTAAACCTAACCCTCACCCTAACGCTGACGCTAAACCTAACACTAACCCTAACCCTAACCCTAACCGTAACTCTAACCCTAAACCTAACCCTAACACTAACCCTAACCCTAACGCTAACCCTAACCCTAACCCTAACCCTAACCCTAACCCTAACGCTAACGCTAACCCTAAACCTAACCCTAACCCTAACCCTAACGCTAACCCTAACCCTAACCCTAACGCTAACGCTAACCCTAAGCCTAACCCTAACCCTAACCCTAAACCTAACCCTAACGCTAGCGCTTACCCTAACCCTAACCTAACCCTAACCCTAAACCTAATCCTAACCTTAACCCTAACCCTAACGCTAACCCTAACCCTAATCCTAACCCTAACCCTAACCCTAACGCTAACGCTAAACCTAACTCTAACCCTAACCCTAACCCTAACCCTAACGCTAACCCTAACCCTAACCCTAACCCTAACCCTAATCCTAACGCTAAAGCTAACCCTAACCCTAACCCTAACGCTAACCAAAACCCTAACCCTAACCCTAAGGCTAACGTTAACCCTAACCCTAACCCTAACGCTAACACTAACCCTAACCCTAACCCTAACCCTAAATCTAACACTAACCCTAACCCTAACCCTAAACCTAACCCTTATGCTAAACCTAACGCTAACCCTAACCTTAACCCTAACGCTAACGCTAACCCTAACCCTAACGCTAACCCTAACCCTAACCCTAAACCTAACCCTAACCCTAACCCTAACCCTAACGCTAACCCTAACCCTAACCCTAACCCTAACCCTAACCCTAACCCTAACCCTAACCCTAACCCTAACGCTAACGCTAACCCTAACCCTAACCCAAACGCTAACCATAACCCTAACTCTAACCCTAAGGCTAACGTTAACCGTAACCCTAACCCTAACGCTAACACTAAACCTAACCCTAACCCTAAACCTTACCCTAACCCTAACACTAACCCTAAACCTAATCCTAACCGTAACCCTAACCCTAACCCTAACCCTAACGCAAACCCTAACCCTAACCCTATCCCTAGCCCTAACCCTAACGCTAACCCTAAACCTAAACCTAACCCTAACCCTAACCCTAACGCTAACGCTAATCCTAAACCTAACCCTAACGCTAACCATAACCCTAACCCTTACACTAACCCTAAGGCTAACGTTAACCCTAACCTTAACCCTAACCCTAACGCTAACGCTAACCCTAACCTTAACCCTAACCCTAACGCTAACGCTAAACCTAACCCTAAACCTAACCCTAACCAGAACCCTAACCCTAACTCTAACCCTAAACCTAACCCTAACCCTAACGCTAACCCTAACCCTAACCCTAACCCTAAACCTAACGCTAACGCTAACCCTAACCCTAATCCTAACGATAACGCTAACCCTAACCCTAACCCTGACGCTAACCCTAACCCTAACCCTAAACCTAATCCTAACGCTAACCCTAACCCTAACCCTTACCCTAAACCTAAACCTAACCCTAACCCTAACGCAAACTTAACCCTAACCCTAACGCTAAAGCTAACGCTAACCCTAACCCTAACGCTAACGCTAACCCTAACCCTAACCATAACCCTAAGACTAACGTTAACCCTAACCCTAACCCTAACGCTGACGCTAAACCTAACCCTAACCCTAACCCTAAGCCTAACACTAACCCTAACCCTAACTCTAACCCTAAACCTAACCCTAACAGTAACCCTAACCCTAACGCTAACGCTAACCCTAACCCTAACGCTAACGCTAACCCTAACCCTAACCCTAACCCTAACCCTAACGCTAACCCTAACCCTAACCCTAATGCTAACGCTAACCCTAAGCCTAACCCTAACCCTAACCCTAAACCTAACCCTAACGCTAGCGCTTACCCTAACCCTAACCTAACCCTAACCCTAACCCTAACCCTAAAGCTAACCCTAACCCTAACCCTAACCCTAACCCTAACCCTAACCCTAACACTAACGCTAATCCTAAACCTAACCCTAACGGTAACCAAAACCCTAACCCTAACCCTATGGCTAACGTTAACCCTAACCCTAACCCTAATGCTAACACTAACCCTAACCCTAACCCTAACCCTAACTCTAAACCTAACACTAACCCTAACCCTAACCCTAAACCTAACGCTTACGCTAAACCTAACGCTAACCCTAACCTTAACCCTAACGCTAACGCTAACCCTAACCCTAACGCTAACCCTAACCCTAACCCTAAACCTAACCCTAACCCTAACCCTAACCCTAACGCTAACCCTAACCCTAACCCTAACCCTAACTCTAACCCTAACCCTAACGCTAACGCTAACCATAACCCTAACTCTAACCCTAAGGCTAACGTTACCCGTAACCCTAACCCTAACGCTAACACTAAACCTAACCCTAACCCTAAACCTAACTCTAACCCTAACCCTAACTCTAACCCTAAACCTAACCCTAACCCTAACCCTAACCCTAACCGTAAACCTAACCCTAACCCTAACGCTAACCCTAACCCTAACCCTAACCCTAGCCCTAACCCTAACGCTAACCCTAAACCTAATCCTAACCCTAACCCTAACGCTAACGCTAATCCTAAACCTAACCCTAACGCTAACCATAACCCTAACCCTTACACTAACCCTAAGGCTAACGTTAACCATAACCCTAACCCTAACGCTAACGCTAACCCTAAACTTAACCCTAACCCTAAACCTAACCCTAACCCTTACGCTAACCCTAACACTAACCCTTACCTTAACCCTAACGCTAACGCTAACCCTAACCCTAACGCTAACCCTAAACCTAACCCTAACCCTAACCCTAACCCTAACCCTAACGCTAACCCTAACCCTAACCCTAACCCTAACCCTAACGCTAACCATAACCCTAACCTTAACCCTAAGGCTAACGTTAACCCTAACCCTAACGCTAACGCTAAACCTAACCCTAACCCTGAACCTAATCCTAACCCTAACCCTAACGCTAATGCTAACCTTAACCCTAACTCTAACCCTAACCCTAACTCTAACCCTAAACCTAACCCTAACCCTAACCCTAACCCTAAACCTAACCCTAACCCTAACGCTAACCCTAACCCTAACCCTAACCCTAGCCCTAACCCTAACGCTAACCCTAAACCTAACCCTAACCCTAACCCTAACCCTAACCCTAACCCTAACCCTAACCCTAACGCTAACCCTAACCCTAACCCTAACCCTAACCCTAACCCTAACCCTAACGCTAACGCTAACCCTAAACCTAACCCTAACGCTAACCATAACCCTAACCTTAACCCTAAGGCTAACGTTAACCCTAACCCTAACCCTAACGCTAACGCTAAACCTAACCCTAACCCTAAACCTAACCCTAACCCTAACCCTAACCCTAACCCTAACGCTAATGCTAACCCTAACCCTAACTCTAACACTAACCCTAACTCTAACCCTAAACCTAACCCTAACCCTAACCCTAACCCTAAACCTAACCCTAACCCTAACGCTAACCCTAACCCTAACCCTAACCCTAAACCTAACCCTAACCCTAACGCTAACCCTAACCCTAACCCTAACCCTAGCCCTAACCCTAACGCTAACCCTAAACTAACCCTAACCCTAACCCTAACGCTAACGCTAATCCTAACCCTAAACCTAACGCTAACCATAACCCTAACCCTAACACTAACCCTAAGGCTAACGTTAAACATAACCCTAACCCTAACGCTAACGCTAACCCTAACCCTAACCCTAACCCTAACCCTAACCCTAACGCTAACGCTAATCCTAACCCTAGCCCTAACCCTAACGCTAACCCTAACCTAACCCTACTCCTAACGCTAACCCTAATCCTAACCCTAAACCTAACGCTAACCGTAACCCTAACCCTGACGCTAACCCTAACCCTAACCCTAACCCTAACGCTAACGCTAATCCTAACCCTACCCTAAACCTAACCCTAACCCTAACCCTAACGCTAAGGCTAACCCTAACCCTAACCCTAACACTAACCCTAACCCTAACCCTAAACCTAACCCTAACTCTAACCCTAACCCTAACCCTACCGCTAACCTAACCCTAATCCCTAACCCTAACCCTAACGCTAACGCTAACCCTAACCCTAAACCTAAACCTAACCCTAACCCTAACCCTAACCCTAACGCTAACGCTAATCCTAACCCTAACGCTAACCCTAACCCTAACCCTAACCCTAACCCTAACGCTAACGCTAACCCTAACCCTAACGCTAACGCTAACCCTAACCCTAACGCTAACCCTAACCCTAACCCTAACCCTAAAACTAACCCAAACCTAACTCTAACCCTAACCCTTACCCTACCCCTACCCCTAACCCTAACCCTAAACCTAACCCTAACCCTAAGGCTAACGCTAACACTAACCCTAACCCTAACCCTAACCCTAAACCATACCGTAAACCTAACCCTAACCCTAAACCTAATGCTAACCCTAACCCTAACCCAAACCCTAACCCTAACCCTAACGCTAACCATAACCCTAACCATAACCCTAACGCGAACGCTAACCCTAACCCTAACGCTAACCCTAACCCTAACCCTAACCCTAACGCTAACGCTAACCCTAACTCTAACCCTAACCCTAACTGTAACCCTAAACCTAACCCTAACCCTAACGCTAACCCTAACCCTAACCCTAACCCTAACCCTAAACCTAACCCTAACCCTAACCCTAACCTTAACCCTAACCATAACGCTAACACTAACCCTAACCCTAACCCTAAACCTAACCCTTACACTAGCCCTAACACTAACCCTAATCTTAACCCTAACGCTAACGCTAACCCTAACCCTAACGCTAACCCTAACCTACCCTAACCCTAACGCTAACCCTAACCCTAACCCTAACCCTAACCCTAACACTAACGCTATCGCTAACCCTAACCCTAAACCTAAACCTAACCCTAACCCTAACCCTAACCCTAACCCTAACCATAACCCTAACCCTAACCCTAACGCTAACGCTCACCCTAACCCTAACTCTAACCCTAACCCTAACACTAACCATAAACCTAACCCTAACCCTAACACTAACCCTAACCCTAACCCTAACCCTAAACCTAACCCTAACCCTAACCCTCATGCTAACCCTAACCCTAACCCTAACGCTAACGCTAACCCTAACCGTAACCCTAACCCTAACCCTAACACTAATGCTAACCCTAACCCTAACCCTAACTCTAACCCTAAACCTAACCCTAACCCTAACCCTAACCCTAACCCTAACCTTAACCCTAACCCTAACGCTAACACTAACCCTAACCCTAAACCTAACCCTTACGCTAACCATAAACTTAAAACTAACACTAACGCTAACCCTAACCCTAACGCTAACGCTAACCCTAACCCTAACCCTAACCCTAACCCTAACCCTAACGCTAACCCTAACCGTAACCCTAACCCTAACCCTAACCCTAACGCTAACGCTAACGCTAACGCTAAACCTAACCCTAACGCTAACCCTAACCCTAACCCTAACCCTAACCCTAACGCTAAATCTAACCCTAACCCTAACCCTAAGCCTAAACCTAACCCTAACCCTAACCCTAACCTAACCCTAACCCTATCGCTAACCCTAACCCTAACCCTAAACCTAAACCTAACCCTAACCCTAACCCTAACGCTAACCAAAACCCTAACCCTAACCCTAACCCTAAGGCTAACGTTAACCCTAACCCTAACCCTAACGCTAACACTAACCCTAACCCTAACCCTAACCCTAAACCTAACCCTAACCCTAACCCTAACCTTAACCCTAATCCTAACGCTAACACTAACCCTAACCCTAACCCTAAACCTAACCCTTACGCTAACCCTAACACTAACCCTAACCTTAAAACTAACGCTAACACTAACCCTAACCCTAACGCTAACCCTAACCCTAACCCTAACCCTAACCCTAACCCTAACGCTAACCCTAACCCTAACCCTAACCCTAACCCTAACCCTAACGCTAACGCTAATCCTAACCCTAACGCTAACCCTAACCCTAACCCTAACCCTAACCCTAACGCTAACGCTAACCCTAACCCTAACGCTAACGCTAACCCTAACCCTAACGCTAACCCTAACCCTAACCCTAACCCTAAAACTAACCCAAACCTAACTCTAACCCTAACCCTTACCCTACCCCTACCCCTAACCCTAACCCTAAACCTAACCCTAACCCTAACGCTAACGCTAACACTAACCCTAACCCTAAACCTAACCCTAAACCATACCGTAAACCTAACCCTAACCCTAAACCTAATGCTAACCCTAACCCTAACCCTAACCCTAACGCTAACCATAACCCTAACCATAACCCTAACGCGAACGCTAACCCTAACCCTAACGCTAACCCTATCCCTAACCCTAACCCTAACCCTAACGCTAACGCTAACGCTAACCCTAACTCTAACCCTAACCCTAACTGTAACCCTAACCCTAACCCTAACCCTAACGCTAACCCTAACCCTAACCCTAACCCTAACCCTAAACCTAACCCTAACCCTAACCCTAACCTTAACCCTAACCCTAACGCTAACACTAACCCTAACCCTAACCCTAAACCTAACCCTTACACTAGCCCTAACACTAACCCTAATCTTAACCCTAACGCTAACGCTAACCCTAACCCTAACGCTAACCCTAACCTACCCTAACCCTAACGCTAACCTTAACCCTAACCCTAACCCTAACCCTAACACTAACGCTATCGCTAACCCTAACCCTAACCCTAAACCTAACCCTAACCCTAACCCTAACCCTAACCCTAACCCTAACCATAACCCTAACCCTAACCCTAACGCTAACGCTCACCCTAACCCTAACTCTAACCCTAACCCTAACACTAACCATAAACCTAACCCTAACCCTAACACTAACCCTAACCCTAACCCTAACCCTAAACCTAACCCTAACCCTAACCCTCATGCTAACCCTAACCCTAACCCTAACGCTAACGCTAACCCTAACCGTAACCCTAACCCTAACCCTAACACTAATGCTAACCCTAACCCTAACCCTAACTCTAACCCTAAACCTAACCCTAACCCTAACCCTAACCCTAACCCTAACCTTAACCCTAACCCTAACGCTAACACTAACCCTAACCCTAAACCTAACCCTTACGCTAACCATAAACTTAACCCTAACACTAACGCTAACCCTAACCCTAACGCTAACACTAACCCTAACCCTAACCCTAACCCTAACCCTAACCCTAACGCTAACCCTAACCGTAACCCTAACCCTAACCCTAACCCTAACGCTAACGCTAACGCTAACGCTAAACCTAACCCTAACGCTAACCCTAACCCTAACCCTAACCCTAACCCTAACCCTAACGCTAAATCTAACCCTAACCCTAACCCTAAGCCTAAACCTAACCCTAACCCTAACCCTAACCCTAACCCTAACCCTAACCCTATCGCTAACCATAACCCTAACCCTAAACCTAAACCTAACCCTAACCCTAACCCTAACGCTAACCAAAACCCTAACCCTAACCCTAACCCTAAGGCTAACGTTAACCCTAACCCTAACCCTAACGCTAACACTAACCCTAACCCTAACCCTAACCCTAAACCTAACCCTAAACCTAACCCTAACCTTAACCCTAATCCTAACGCTAACACTAACCCTAACCCTAACCCTAAACCTAACCCTTACGCTAACCCTAACACTAACCCTAAACTTAAAACTAACGCTAACGCTAACCCTAACCCTAACGCTAACCCTAACCCTAACCCTAACCCTAACCCTAACCCTAACCCTAACGCTAACCCTAACCCTAACCCTAACCCTAACCCTAACCCTAACCCTAACGCTAATGCTAACCCTAACCCTAACCCTAACGCTAACCATAACCCTAACCCTAACCCTAAGGCGAACGTTAACCATAACCCTAACCCGAACCCTAACGCTAACACTAAACCTAACCCTAACCCTAAATCTAACCCTAACCCTAACCGTAATCCTAACCCTAACCCTAACCCTAAACCTAACCCTAACGCTAAAGCTAACCCTAATCCTAACTCTAACCCTAAACCTAACCCTAACCCTAACCCTAACTCTAACCCTAAACCTAGCCTTAACCCTAACGCTAACCCTAACCCTAACCCTAACCCTAACCCTAACGCTAATCCTAACCCTAACCCTAACGCTAACCATAACCCTAACCCTAACCCTAAGGCTAACGTTAACCATAACCCTAACCCTAACGCTAACGCTAACCCTAACCTTAACCCTAACCCTAACGCTAATGCTAAACCTAACCCTAACCCTAAACCTAACCCTAACCCTAACCCTAACCCTAACCTTAACCCTAACCCTAACGCTAACACTAACCCTAACCCTAACCCTAAACCTAACCCTTACTCTAACCCTAACACTAACCCTAACCTTAACCCTAACGCTAACGCTAACCCTAACCCTAACGCTAACCCTAAACCTAACCCTAACCCTAACCCTAACCCTAACCCTAACGCTAACCCTAACCCTAACCCTAACCCTAACGCTAACGCTAACCCTAAACCTAACCCTAACGCTAACCATAACCCTAACCTTAACCCTAAGGCTGACGTTAACCCTAACCCTAACCCTAACGCTAACGCTAAACCTAACCCTAACCCTAAACCTAACCCTAACCCTAACCCTAACCCTAACCCTAACGCTAATGCTAACCCTAACCCTAACTCTAACCCTAAACCTAACCCTAACCCTAACCCTAACCCTAACCCTAAACCTAACCCTAACCCTAACGC
>NW_027459051.1:467500-472500 GCF_050624435.1 Tenrec ecaudatus | reverse complement strand
CCTAAACCTAACCCTAACGCTAACCATAACCCTAACCTTAACCCTAAGGCTGACGTTAACCCTAACCCTAACCCTAAAGCTAACGCTAAACCTAACCCTAACCCTAAACCTAACCCTAACCCTAACCCTAACCCTAACCCTAACCCTAACGCTAATGCTAGCCCTAACCCTAACTCTAACCCTAACCCATACCGTAAACCTAACCCTAACCCTAAACCTAACGCTAACCCTAACCCTAACCCTAACGCTAACCATAACCCTAACCCTAACACTAACCCTAAGGCTAACGTTAAACATAACCTTAACCCTAATGCTAACGCTAACCCTAACCCTAACCCTAACGCTAACGCTAACCCTAACCCTAACGCTAACCCTAACCTAACCCTACTCCTAACGCTAACCCTAATCCTAACCCTAAACCTAACCCTAACCGTAACCCTAACCCTGACACTAACCCTAACCCTAACCCTAACCCTAACCCTAACGCTAACGCTAAACCTAACCCTACCCTAACCCTAACCCTAACGCTAAGGCTAACCCTAACCCTAACCCTAACACTAACCCTAACCCTAACGCTAAACCTAACCCTAACCCTAGCCCTAACCCTAACCCTAACGCTAACCCTAACCCTAACCCTAACCCTAAACCTAACCCTAACCCTTACCCCAACGCAAACCCTAACCCTAAACCTAACCCTAACCCTAACCCTAACCCTACCGCTAACCTAACCCTAATCCCTAACCCTAACCCTAACGCTAACGCTAACCGTAACCCTAAACCTAAACCTAATCCTAACCCTAACCCTAACCCTAACGCTAACGCTAATCCTAACCCTAACGCTAACCCTAACCCTAACCCTACCCGTAACCCTAACGCTAACGCTAACCCTAACGCTAACGCTAACCCTAACCCTAACGCTAACCCTAACCCTAACCCTAACCCAAAAACTAACCCAAACCTAACCCTAACCCTAACCCTTACCCTACCCCTACCCCTAACCCTAACCCTAACCCTAACCCTAAAGTTAACGCTAACACTAACCCTAACCCTAACCCTAACCCTAACCCATACCGTAAACCTAACCCTAACCCTAAACCTAACGCTAACCCTAACCCTAACCCTAACCCTAACGCTAACCCTAACCCTAACCCTAACGCTAACGCTAACCCTAACCCTAACGCTAACCCTAAACCTAAACCTAACCCTAACCCTAACGCTAACCCTAACCCTAACCCTAACCCTTACCCTAACCCTAACCCTAACGCTAACGCTAACCCTAACCCTAACGCTAACCCTAACCCTAAACCTAACCCTAACCCTAATGCTAACGCTAACGCTAACCCTAACGCTAACCCTAATCCTAACCCTAACCCTAACCCTAACCCTAACGCTAACGCTAACCCTAACCCTAACGCTAACCCTAACCCTAAACCTAACCCTAACCCTAACGCTAACGCTAACGCTAACCCTAACTCTAACCCTAACCCTAACCCTAACCCTAACCCTAACGCTAACGCTAACCCTAACCCTAACCCTAACCCTAACCCTAACCCTAACCCTAACACTAACGCTAACGCTAAACCTAACGCTAACCCTAACGATAACCAAAACCCTAACCCTAACCCAAACCCTAAGGCTAACGTTAACCCTAACCCTAACGCTAACACTAACCTTAACCCTAACCCTAACCCTAACACTAAACCTAACCCTAACCCTAACCCTAACCCTATCCTTAACCCTAACCCTAACGCTAACACTAACCCTAAACCTAACCCTAAACCTAACCCTTACGCTAACCCTAAACTTAACCCTAACGCTAACGCTAACCCTAACCCTAACGCTAAGCCTAACCCTAACCCTAACCCTAACACTAACCCTAACCCTAACCATAACCCTAGCGCTAACCCTAACCCTAACCCTAACCCTAACCCTAAAGCTAACGCTAACCCTAACCCTAACCCTAACGCTAACCATAACCCTAACCCTAACCCTAACCCTAAGGCTAACGTTAACCCTAACCCTAACCCTAACCGTAACGCTAACGCTAAACCTAACCCTAACACTAAACCTAACCCTAACCCTAACCCTAACCCTAACCCTAACCCTAACACTAACCCTAACGCTAACGCTAACGCTAACCCTAACCCTCACTCTAACCCTAACCCTAACTCTAACCCTAAACCTAACCCTAACCCTAACCCTAACCCTAACTCTAACCCTAAACCTAACCCTAACCCTAACGCTAACCCTAACCCTAACCCTAACCCTAACCCTAACGCTAACGCTAACCCTAACCCTAACCCTAAACCTAACGCTAACGCTAAACCTAACCCTAACCCTAACCCTAACCCTGACGCTAAACCTAACCCTAACCCTAAACCTAACCCTAACGCTAACCCTAACCCTAACCCTTACCCTAAACCTAAACCTAACCCTAACCCTAACGCAAACTTAACCCTAACCCTAACGCTAACGCTAACCCTAACCCTAACCCTAACGCTAACCCTAACCCTAACCATAACCCTAAGACTAACGTTAACCCTAACCCTAACCCTAACGCTGACGCTAAACCTAACCCTAACCCTACCCCTAACACTAACCCTAACCCTAACGCTAACCCTAACCCTAACCCTAACCCTAACCCTAATCCTAACGCTAACGCTAACCCTAACCCTAACCCTAACCCTAACCCTAACGCTAACCCTAACCCTAACCCTAACGCTAACGCTAACCCTAAGCCTAACCCTAACCCTAACCCTAAACCTAACCCTAACGCTAGCGCTTACCCTAACCCTAACCTAACCCTAACCCTAAACCTAACCCTAACCTTAACCCTAACCCTAACGCTAACCCTAACCCTAACCCTAACCCTAACCCTAACGCTAACGCTAACCCTAACTCTAACCCTAACCCTAACACTAACCCTAACCCTAACCCTAACCCTAACCCTAACCCTAACCCTAACGCTAACGCTAACCCTAACCCTAACCCTAACGCTAACCAAAACCCTAACCCTAACCCTAAGGCTAACGTTAACCCTAACCCTAACCCTAACGCTAACACTAACCCTAACCCTAACCCTAACCCTAAACCTAACACTAACCCTAACGCTAACCCTAAACCTAACCCTTACACTAAACCTAACGCTAACCCTAACCTTAACCCTAACGCTAACGCTAAACCTAACCCTAACGCTAACCCTAACCCTAACCCTAAACCTAACCCTAACCCTAACCCTAACCCTAACGCTAACCCTAACCCTAACCCTAACCCTAACTCTAACCCTAACCCTAACCCTAACCCTAACGCTAACGCTAACCCTAACCCTAACCCAAACGCTAACCATAACCCTAACTCTAACCCTAAGGCTAACGTTAACCGTAACCCTAACCCTAACGCTAACACTAAACCTAACCCTAACCCTAACCCTAAACCTTACCCTAACCCTAACACTAACCCTAAACCTAACCCTAACCGTAACCCTAACCCTAACCCTAAACCTAACCCTAACCCTAACGCTAACGCTAACCCTAACCCTAACTCTAACCCTAACCCTAACTCTAACCCTAAACCTAAGCCTAACCCTAATGCTAACCCTAACCCTAAACCTAACCCTAACCCTAACGCTAACCCTAACCCTAACCCTAACCCTAGCCCTAACCCTAACGCTAATCCTAAACCTAACCCTAACCCTAACCCTAACCCTAACGCTAACGCTAATCCTAAACCTAACCCTAACGCTAACCATAACCCTAACCCTTACACTAACCCTAAGTCTAACCTTAACCATAACCCTAACCCTAACGCTAACGCTAACCCTAACCTTAACCCTAACCCTAACGCTAACGCTAAACCTAACCCTAACCCTAAACCTAACCCTAACCAGAACCCTAACCCTAACTCTAACCCTAAACCTAACCCTAACCCTAACGCTAACCCTAACCCTAACCCTAACCCTAACCCTAACGCTAACGCTAACCCTAACCCTAACCCTAACGCTAACGCTAACCCTAACCCTAACCCTAACGCTGACGCTAACCCTAACCCTAACCCTAAACCTAATCCTAACGCTAACCCTAAACCTAACCCTTACCCTAAACCTAAACCTAACCCTAACCCTAACGCAAACTTAACCCTAACCCTAACGCTAACGCTAACGCTAACCCTAACCATAACCCTAATGCTAACCCTAACCCTAACCATAACCCTAAGACTAACGTTAACCCTAACCCTAACACTAACGCTGACGCTAAACCTAACCCTAACCCTAACCCTAACGCTAACCCTAACCCTAACCCTAACGCTAACGCTAACCCTAAGCCTAACCCTAACCCTAAACCTAAACCTAACCCTAACGCTAGCGCTTACCCTAACCCTAACCTAACCCTAACCCTAACCCTAACCCTAAACTTAACCCTAACCCTAACGCTAACCCTAACCCTAACCCTAACCCTAACCCTAACGCTAACGCTAACCCTAACTCTAACCCTAACCCTAACCCTAACGCTAACCCTAACCCTAAACCTAACCCTAACCCTAACCCTAACACTAACGCTAATCCTTACCCAAACCCTAACGCTAACCAAAAGCCTAACCCTAACCCTAAGGCTAACGTTAACCCTAACCCTAACCATAACGCTAACACTAACCCTAACCCTAACCCTAACCCTAAACCTAACACTAACCCTAACCCTAAACCTAACGCTTACGCTAAACCTAACGCTAACCCTAACCTTAACCCTAACGCTAACGCTAACCCTAACCCTAACCCTAACGCTAACCCTAACCCTAACCCTAAACCTAACCCTAACCCTAACCCTAACTATAACGCTAACCCTAACCCTAACCCTAACCCTAACTCTAACCCTAACCCAAACGCTAACGCTAACCCTAACCCTAACCCAAACGCTAACCATAACCCTAACTCAAACCCTAAGGCTAACGTTAACCCTAACCCTAACCATAACGCTAACACTAACCCTAACCCTAACCCTAACCCT